>NC_081523.1:33842424-33974924 GCF_030273125.1 Centropristis striata
TAACAAGAAAACAAAAATGAGGTAAATTAAAGAAAAGCACCTTTTAAACAACCTCACAGTCCTGTGCTCTATGACAGAAACATAAAGCATAAAGCATAAATAAATGTGTTTGACATAATACTCTAACTAATCTAACTAATCATTATCAGCAGATACTGACCTGTGGCTCAGGAGTTAGTCAAACGTCACTAATTTACTTTGAGCTGTTTTCTTCTCCACCTGACTGAGTAATGAACTAACATACATCTTTACCATCATCTTTTCCTGTATATTATTTACAATGAAGGCACTTTAATGTGTTGTTTTAACAATTGTGTTTAATAATAATAACTTGATGTTTTGACAGTAACATTTGACGGCATTAGTTCAGCAGGTATACAGTCATAAATATAGTATATATAATTTAGTATAAGAGATAATAAAATGTCGACCTGATGATGGCACTCAATGAAAAACAACAAACAATCAGTTGTTTCATTGATAGGACAGGACTGTATATTTGACTGGTTTCTGAAGGTTGTAGCCACCAGGGGGCATCGGTTAGAAAGCCCTCCAGACAAGGTGATCTTTTGATGGTTATTTATTAAAGAATAGGCAGATGAGTGTGTATGTGGTTCTGCCAATACAGAGATGAACAAAATAAATAGTAATGATATATATCCATCAGGTTATTTTGCACCAAACTGTGCAGTGTAACTATACTATTAAGTATAAACATTTAATTTACATCTGACACAATTTAAATGTTAGCTTGAATTTATACCAAATAGACAAACCAAAGGAGATAATAAATCAAACAACATTCTTTCATCTCTCCACACATTGCTTTGGAATTAATCAAAAGGCTGGCATCACAATTATTCAACTGAAAACAGTGCATTTATACAATACTATGACATGATACAGAAATAAATGTTTCCCATTTTCTATCATTTTTTATCTTTGAGATAACGTTACACAGGGAAGGTACACAGGTCGTCACTAACTCCACCGTTGTATGCAACATGTCTATCACAATTAGCATGCTAACAGATACAATGTTAATATAACAATGTAGCTAACATGAAACAGCTGCTTTACTTACTTGGCTGATTGCACGCACACAGTCTCCAATAAGCAAACACAAAAGCCTTCTGAACTAAGGAGGCAGTCAGTCCTCAGTGCATCTCTCACTGGGTGTTTGTTGCTTTTTATACTCTGGTCTTGATAAAAAAAATAAAATATTACATTCAGCTGTCATCTTCATGGTTTAAATCTTATAAGTGTGGCTCAAGAGACCTGAGGGAATAGAGAATAAAAAGCTCTTCAGTGATTCACTTTCTGTCAGGGAGCTGCACAATGTAAATATTTTACACATTTTCCTCCACGTCCGTCTTCTTATGGTATCTAAATGTCACCTGTTTCTCAAACGCCATCAGCTCTTCCTGACACACAGGTACTTGATCATGATGTGTGATACTATAATATCCTTGATGTTCATCTGTTGTTTGTCTCATGTTAGCTCTGACTTCAACCTCCATATTACTTTGAGTTTTTTCAGTGTCACCTCGTTCCTGAAACTCCATCTCCTCTTCCTGCTCTGCTCCCTGACACCCAGCTCCTCTCTCTCTAAGATTACTGAACAATTCCTCTGTTTGCTCTGTGACATCTTTCTTTAAATCCACTTGTTGCAGCTGTGAGTCTGGTTGCAGCTGTGAGTCTTGTTGCAGCTGTGAGTCTTGTTTCATTCCAGTGATGTCACTCTGCTCTCCCTCCTGACTCCTGCTGTCATCTCTTGTTTGGTTTGGACCCTCTATCTGTGTTATGACCCTCCTCCTCTCTTTCATCCTCTTCATTCTTTCTTGTCTCTCTGATCGTCTCTGTGACTGACTCTTCCCATCCTTCACCTCCCTCTCTTCCTCTGTTTCCATCATCTTCTCTTCGTTCCTTTCTGTCCCTGCAGTAATATCAGCCTTGTTTCCTCTCTGATCCTCATCTTCTGCCTCTTGTTTGCTGCCATCTAAAACCTGTAGTTTGACTCCTCTTTCTTGTGGTTTGAGCTCTATCTTTATATTTTCTTCCACTTCTGTCTGCAGCTCTCTCTTTCTTCTCTCTGTTGTGTTAGTAATTTGACTGAGGTTTTCTTCCTCTTCCTCTTGTTTTTTATCTTCATCTTCTGCTTTACTCTCCTCATGTTTTCTGAATTCTAAAACATTCTGAGTCCCGTCTACTCTCTGTGGTTTGAGCTCCACCTCGTCTTTTCCTCCCTCTTTTTTGTTCTGCATCTCTGAGTTCAAGTTCCTCCATCTGTTTGAATCTATTGGCTTTCTTGCCTGTTGCCTCTTCTGATCTTTTCTCCCTTGCTGTTGCTCCGTCTTTTTATACCTAGTTTCTCTCATTTTCTTAGTGTTTGCTTCTCTCCTGTCCTCATCATCAGTTGTGTCTTCTCGTGTCGGTACCTTCTGATCAGTGAGGAGATTTTTCAGCTGCTCTTTCTGTCCTGAATCTTCTTCTACTGGTTCTACCCTCTGCTCTCTATAATCATTAGATGTTTGTCTTCCTGTTGTGTTCTGCTTTTGCAGCGTCTCTTGTTCTGCTGGAATCAGAGCTACTTGTTCATCAGTTACTGTTTCAGCTCCCCTCTCTCCTTCTGTCCTGTCCATGTCTGGTTTATTCACCAGATGATCTTGGTGTGTTTTGTCTTTCTGTTCACTCTGAGATCTGATCTCCTCTTCTCCTCCATCATCAGCATCATTCTCTTCTTCTCTTCCTGACATTAGTGGTACACCTTCCTCTCCTCCCTCCATCACCACCTGAAGTCCTGAGTTCTCCCTTTGAGGTGTGAGCCTCTTTTCTCCCTCAGTGTGTTCAGGTCCGTCCTCAGGGCTCCTGCTCTTGGTTTCTGAGTGAAAATGGTATTTTATTGTAAGATGAATTATGGGATACAAAATGAAATTATGGGAAGACAAAAAGAGAAATCTGTTGCTTGTATCAGAGAACATGTTCATGAATACTCCACTTTAAAACTCAAACATCATCACCAGAAGGCTGCAACACGACTTTTACCAATAAGAAAGAAGGTAAATCAGTTCATGACTTACTGGATTTCCTTTGTCTCCATTTCCACACAGCAAAGACAACTGCAGGAATTAACAGCAGAGCAGCACAACCGATAACTGAGCCAATGACAACACCTGGACTACCAGGAGTACTGGGGACCATGAATAAATCATCTGAAATGGAAATAAATCTGTATAAAATCGTATAAAATCTGAAAATATGATTATTAATCACATAATGAACATGTAAAGGACATGAACCTGGAACGTGGACGAGGGTCTCTCTGCTCTGGTTGATGCTCTTCTGTTGGACTCTACAGGTGAAGTTGCTGCCGTGTCTCTTCTCCACAGTCACTCTGCTGCTGACATTATAGAGACCATCAGGACGTCTGAGTGTCTCTGCAGGTCCAGCAGGGAGGACGCTTCCCTCAGCGTCCAGCCACAGCAGCTCAGGCTCTGGATACCAGCCGTCAGACTCACACTGTAACAACACGCTGCTGCTGCTGCTGCTGCTGCTGCTGCTGCTCTGGATCACAGGAGAGGAGACGACACCTGGAGAGGACAGGATTAAGACGGTTATACAAGTGGTTCACAGATTGTTTCCATTTCTCATTAGTAGAATAAACATCTGTAGATATGCATCCAGACTAGCCAAGTAAAGATGAGTCTACACATTCAGCTGCATATATTTTGATATGGAAGTTGATTGTGTGTTTAATATTTCTGTTTATACACTCCTGAAGAAAATCTTAAGACTGGGGGGGAATGGGGCGTTCCCGGTGGCACACCTGGTAGAGCGCGTACCATAGAGGCATTGTCCTCGTAAGCGGGCGGCCCGGGTTCGAATCCGACTCGGAGCCCTTTCTCGCATGTCTTCCCCTCTGTCTCCCCCTTCACTCTATCCTATCAATAAAGTCCAAAAATGGCCCAAAAAATATCTTGAAAAAAAAAAAAAAAAAGACTGGGGGGGAAATTTGTGTGGTGATGACTGGGTCTTTAACAGGACAACGCTGCAGTTCACAACACCTGCCTGACGAAAGACTCCTTCCAGCAGAATAACGTCCCTCTTTGGACCCTTCTGTATGATCCTCTTATCTTATCCTATTGAGAACATTTAAGGATGGATGGTAAGAGAAGTTTAGAAAAACTGATGTCAGTTCCAGACCGTGGATGCTCTTCATGAAGCCATCTTCACCACATCAAGCAACGTTCCCACCAGCCTCCTGCAAACACTCACATCATGCATGCCTACACAACTTTTTAAAGTTATCAACAACAACAACAGTGTGGCTTCTCACTACTGAGTCCTTTTTTGACACATTAAGTTGTGTTTTGGGGTTTTTAAGGCGATGGTCTTCAACTTTTGATCAGCTGATTAACAGCCTGTTTGAGTTTAATGCAGTTTTCAATAAACTGCCTACTCTATTTTTTTTTTGTCTCTTGCTCCTGTTTATTCTTTTTGCATTTTGAATCTCTAATCACAATCTGGTTATGGTTCACCGACGCAAAATGAAATACTTGTAATTTTTCCCCGGTGATAAGATTTTGTTCAGGAGTGTATTGTTGAACACTTGTAGGTTGAGTGAGTACTTTAAGTCGAGATAAATTATTCTGAGAATGTGTTCATGAACTGTCACATAAACTCTGTTGATGTGTTAAAAGCAAAACTAAAAAGCTGCTGAAATGTCACTTACCTACAACAAGCTGGACAGTGGAAACTCTGTGTAAAAGTGGAAGGAAGCATCTGTACGTTCCCTCGTCAGATCTTTTCACTGTGGAGAGTTTCAGCGAAACGTTTCCGTGTTTCAGTTGGTCGGTGAACAGAGACGTTCTTCCTCTGTAGGATCCATGTTTTTTATTTTCCATTTCAACACCGTCACGCCACACCAGGACAAACCTGGGATCCAGGTCAGGCCTCGCCCACTCCACCAGCATGTTAGATGCATCCACAGCAGGCTCCAGGTGACACGGCAACATGATGTCATCACCTGCTAACGCCACTACTGGCTGAGAGGAACCGATCACCTGAGACTGAGCTGGAAACAAACAGGTTGTGATTGTTTCTGCAGCAGAACACACACTAACTTTACATGTGACCATGAATCAGACTGGTAACTGTTAGTTCACCTGTGCAGGAGGGTATCAGAGTGAGGACAGTGAGGACCAGCAGGACAGTGAAGGCACCACGCTGTCTGTCCTCCACAGGAAGCATCCTGAAGATCTGACAACACAGAAGATTTCAGAGTTCAGGCTCTGCAGGCTGGTGTACCTAATAAACTGGACACTCAGTGTTGATAGGAAAACATTTTGATTTTTTTCAAACACCCTGCAGCAGTGAAAAAAGTTCTCCGATATTTACTAAAGTGAATGTAGTAATACTACAGTGTTAAAATACTGTTACAAGTACAAGTGCATGCATTCATTTTAAAATATTATAAGTATTGGAAACATTGGAAACCCATTTTGCAGAACAGCTCAGTTCAGGATAATATATGTGATGTTATTGGATTATAATTACAGATGCATCAATGTAGTAAAAGTAGAGTCATTTTAATGATATACTGACAGGTAGTGTGCAAATTTAGAGGATCTTGATTTATCCTAATATAAATCAGAATTTTTTTGTTGATTATATTGTGTATTATTAATCTAAATCTGCAAACAAAAGCTATCAGATAAAATTGGTGCAGCAGAAAGTACAATATTAGCCTCTAAAATGTAGTGGAGTACAAATATTAAGTGGTATATTTAACTAAAAACTTAAACTTATCAATGCAAACATTTCTACTCTTTATATTTAACATGTGAACTGCAGCATCAACATGAATGTTGATAAACAGCGGGTCAGTGGCTCAGCTGGTCAGGAACACAATACAGGTTCATGAGCGCACATTAATTAGTGTAATCTCAGCTGGAGCGTGACTCCATGCATGAACCTGAGTGGACTCATTTTACACTGCATTAAAATAAAATAAAGTGTGTCCTCTGTGTCCTTCACTGAGCGCTTTGATTCGTCCTGAAAGTTTACTTTCACTTTTATTCTCGACAAAAAGAGTGAAAATGTGAATTAAAAACTCTATAAATAGTTTGACCTCTGATTAACCTGCAGCCTCTTAAGTTCAAATATAGTCTAATTAAACTATAATAATACATATTGTGTTTGATTTCCAACAGTAATTATTCACGTTGAGGTGCGGAGCGTCAATCCCCAGAGGGAAACATCTGTCCCAGCCCGACCACAGCCAGGTTGACTTTAAATAAATAAATAAATAAATAAATAAATAAATAAATAAAGTAAAAGAACAACATTTTATATGTGATATGAAGTCAAACTCATTATACACAACATTAATAAACTCGTCTGCTTACCTGTTGCGTGCTGCTGCGTCAGAGAGTCCCGCAGCTACTGTTGGTTAAAGTTCAACAACATAAAAGAAGACGAACGAACTTCCGGTCACCTGGAATGAAAGGTGCGCTTCAGTGGTAAAACTAGAGACACGAAACATCATTAATAAACGAAGATAAATATTACCAATAAAAGTTGGGATGCTGTGTAAAAAGCTCTCAAACACGGAATGCATTAATACAGATTTTATTGTTGCAAAAACATTTTGTATTTAAACAGTTTTAATTTAATATATGTTACACATTATGGAATTATTGCATTGTTTTATTTACAGTTTGAACTTTTAAAAAAAGTTTTCAATGAAAAATAATCTGATTTCAAGCTGTTTTTCTTCTTCTATTTAATATAATAATGATCATTTCTCCTGGGAAAAGAAATATCTGAGACATGACGGTTTTATTTCTAGCAAATTTAGTTGTTTTTTTTTACACTTACAGCACACTATACAAGAAAATAAAAATGAGGTAAATTAAAGAGAAGCACCTTTTAAACAACCTCACAGTCCTGTGCTCTATGACAGAAACATAAAGCACGACTAATAAAACAGTGAAACATGAAATAAATGTTTTTGACATAATACTCTAACTAATCTAACTAATCATTATCAGCAGATACTGACCTGTGGCTCAGGAGTTAGTCAAACGTCACTAATTTACTTTGAGCTGTTTTCTTCTCCACCTGACTGAGTAATGAACTAACATACACCTTTACCATCATCTTATCCTGCATACTATTTACAATGAAGGCACTTTAATGTTTTGTTTTAACAATTATGTTTAATGATGATAACTTGATGTTTTGACAGTAACATTTGATACCATTAGTTCAGCAGGTATACGGTCGTAAATCAGAGAATTAGTGATAGCATTAGATGAAAAATAAGAAGATCAACAATTAATTCCAACATGAAAGATGAATCACATTTTATGGCTGCTGAGATGCTTCATTAAAAATAAAAAGTCGGTAGGATTCATCCTCTGGGAACAATGAACGTACCAAATGACTTTCCATTAATTGTTGACACAGTTTAGTCTGGTCCTGAGAAAAATAAAATATTACATTCATCTGTCGTCTTCATGGTTTAAATGTTGAAAGTTTGTCTCAGAAGACCTGAGGGAATAGAGATTAAAAAGCTCTTCAGTGATTCACTGACTGTCAGCGAGCTGCACAATGTAAATATTTTATGTTTTGAAACGTCCATCAGCTCGTCCTGACACACAGGTGCTTGATCCTGATGTTTGTTACTGTCACATCACTGAGATTCATCTGTTGTTTGTCTCATGTTAACTTTGACTTCAACCTCCATCAGAACCTCATTTGGCTTTTTGTGTCTTTACTTTGAGTTGTTCCTGGCAATTCTTCTTCCTGTCTGACTGAATCTCTTGGAGCTGTTTCTCTTTCTCTTGTTTTTGTCTTAGTTTTGCTCCTGTCTTTATATTAATTTGAGTTTCACCAATGTCAGCTTGTTCCTGAATCTCCCTCTCCTCTTCCTGCTCTGCTCCCTGACACCCAGCTCCTCTCTCTCTGAGATTCCTGAACAATCCCCCTATTTGCTCTGGGACATGTTTCTTTACGTCCACTTGTTGCAGCTGTGAGTCTTGTTGCAGCTGTGAGTCTTGTTGCAGCTGTGAGTCTTGTTGCAGCTGTGAATCCTGTTGCAGCTGCTTGTCTTGTTCCAGCTGCTTGTCTTGTTCCAGCTGTGAGTCTTGTTGCAGATGTGAGTCTTGTTGCAGCTGTGAGTCTTGTTCTAGCTGTGAGTCTTGTTGCAGATGTGGGTCTTGTTCCAGCTGTGAGTCTTGTTACAGCTGTGAGTCTTGTTGCATCTGTGAGTCTTGTTCCAGCTGTGAGTCTTGTTGCAGCTGTGAGTCTTGTTGCAGCCGCTTGTCTTGTTCCAGCTGTGAGTCTTGTTGCAGCTGCTTGTCTTGTTCCAGCTGTGAGTCTTGTTGCAGATGTGAGTCTTGTTGCAGCTGTGAGTCTTGTTCTAGCTGTAAGTCTTGTTGCAGATGTGGGTCTTGTTCCAGCTGTGAGTCTTGTTGCAGCTGTGAGTCTTGTTGCATCTGTGAGTCTTGTTCCAGCTGTGAGTCTTGTTGCAGCTGTGAGTTTTGTTGCAACTGTGAGTCTTGTTCCAGCTGTGAGTCTTGTTCCAGCTGTGAGTCTTGTTGCAGTTGTGAGTCTTGTTGCAGCCGCTTGTCTTGTTCCAGCTGTGAGTCTTGTTGCAGCGGCTTGTTTTGTTCCAGCTGTGAGTCTTGTTGCAGATGTGAGTCTTGTTGCAGCTGTGAGTCTTGTTCTAGCTGTGAGTCTTGTTGCAGATGTGGGTCTTGTTCCAGCTGTGAGTCTTGTTACAGCTGTGAGTCTTGTTGCATCTGTGAGTCTTGTTCCAGCTGTGAGTCTTGTTGCAGCTGTGAGTCTTGTTGCAGCCGCTTGTCTTGTTCCAGCTGTGAGTCTTGTTGCAGCTGCTTGTCTTGTTCCAGCTGTGAGTCTTGTTGCAGATGTGAGTCTTGTTGCAGCTGTGAGTCTTGTTCTAGCTGTAAGTCTTGTTGCAGATGTGGGTCTTGTTCCAGCTGTGAGTCTTGTTGCAGCTGTGAGTCTTGTTGCAGCTGTGAATCCTGTTGCAGCTGCTTGTCTTGTTCCAGCTGCTTGTCTTGTTCCAGCTGTGAGTCTTGTTGCAGATGTGAGTCTTGTTGCAGCTGTGAGTCTTGTTCTAGCTGTGAGTCTTGTTGCAGATGTGGGTCTTGTTCCAGCTGTGAGTCTTGTTACAGCTGTGAGTCTTGTTGCATCTGTGAGTCTTGTTCCAGCTGTGAGTCTTGTTGCAGCTGTGAGTCTTGTTGCAGCCGCTTGTCTTGTTCCAGCTGTGAGTCTTGTTGCAGCTGCTTGTCTTGTTCCAGCTGTGAGTCTTGTTGCAGATGTGAGTCTTGTTGCAGCTGTGAGTCTTGTTCTAGCTGTAAGTCTTGTTGCAGATGTGGGTCTTGTTCCAGCTGTGAGTCTTGTTGCAGCTGTGAGTCTTGTTGCATCTGTGAGTCTTGTTCCAGCTGTGAGTCTTGTTGCAGCTGTGAGTTTTGTTGCAACTGTGAGTCTTGTTCCAGCTGTGAGTCTTGTTCCAGCTGTGAGTCTTGTTGCAGTTGTGAGTCTTGTTGCAGCCGCTTGTCTTGTTCCAGCTGTGAGTCTTGTTGCAGCGGCTTGTTTTGTTCCAGCTGTGAGTCTTGTTGCAGATGTGAGTCTTGTTGCAGCTGTGAGTCTTGTTCTAGCTGTGAGTCTTGTTGCAGATGTGGGTCTTGTTCCAGCTGTGAGTCTTGTTACAGCTGTGAGTCTTGTTGCATCTGTGAGTCTTGTTCCAGCTGTGAGTCTTGTTGCAGCTGTGAGTCTTGTTGCAGCCGCTTGTCTTGTTCCAGCTGTGAGTCTTGTTGCAGCTGCTTGTCTTGTTCCAGCTGTGAGTCTTGTTGCAGATGTGAGTCTTGTTGCAGCTGTGAGTCTTGTTCTAGCTGTAAGTCTTGTTGCAGATGTGGGTCTTGTTCCAGCTGTGAGTCTTGTTGCAGCTGTGAGTCTTGTTGCATCTGTGAGTCTTGTTCCAGCTGTGAGTCTTGTTGCAGCTGTGAGTTTTGTTGCAACTGTGAGTCTTGTTCCAGCTGTGAGTCTTGTTCCAGCTGTGAGTCTTGTTGCAGTTGTGAGTCTTGTTGCAGCAGCTTGTCTTGTTCCAGCTGTGAGTCTTGTTGCAGCGGCTTGTTTTGTTCCAGCTGTGAGTCTTGTTGCAGCTGTGAGTCTTGTTGCAGCTGCTTGTCTTGTTCCAGCTGTGAGTCATGTGGCAGCTGTGAGTCTTGTTGCAGCTGCTTGTCTTGTTGCAGCTGTGAGTCTTGTTGCATCTGTGAGTCTTGTTCCAGCTGTGAGTCTTGTTCCAGCTGTGAGTCTTGTTGCAGCTGTGAGTCTTGTTGCATCTGTGAGTCTTGTTCCAGCTGTGAGTCTTGTTCTAGCTGTGAGTCTTGTTGCAGCTGTGAGTCTTGTAGCAGCTGTGAGTCTTGTTCCAGCTGTGAGTCTTGTTTCATTCCTGTGATGTCACTCCGCTTTCCCTCCTGACTCCTGCTGTCATCTCTTGTTTGGTTTGGACCTATCTGTGTTGTGACTCCCCTCCTCTCTTTAGACTTCTTTGTTCTTTCATGTCTCTCTGATCGTCTCTGTGACTGACTCTTCCCATCCTTCACCTCCCTCTCTTCCTCTGTTTCCATCATCTTCTCTTCTTTCCCTTCTGTCCCTGCAGTAATATCAGCCTTGTTTCCTCTCTGATCCTCATCTTCTTGTTTGCTGCCATCTAAAACCTGTAGTTTGACTCCTCTTTCCTGTGTTTTGAGCTCTATCTTTGTATTTTCTTCCACTTCTGTCTGCAGCTCTCTCTCTCTTCTCTCTGTTGTGTTAGTAATGTGACTCAGGTTTCCCTCTTGTTCTATTTGGTTTTTATCGTTATGTTCTGCTTTACTCTCCTCATGTTTTCTGACTCCTAAAACATTCTGAGTCCCGTCTACTCTCTGTGGTTTGAGTTCCATCTCGTCTTTTCCTCCCTCTTTTTTGTTCTGCATATCTGAGTTCAAGTTCCTCCGGCTGTTTGAATCTACTGGCTTTCTTGCCTGTTGCCTCTTCTGATCTTTTCTCCCTTGCTGTTGCTCCGTCTTTTTATTTCTCATTTCTCTTATTTTCCTAGTGTTTGCTTCTCTCCTGTCCTCGTCCTCTGTTGTGTCTTCTCGTGTCGGTACCTTCTGATCAGTGAGGAGATTTTTCAGCTGCTCTTTCTGTCCTGAATCTTCTTCTACTGGTTCTACCCTCTGCTCTCTATAATCATTAGATATTTGTCTTCCTGTTGTGTTCTGCTTTTGCAGCGTCTCTTGTTCTGCTGGAATCAGAGCTACTTGTTCATCAGTTACTGTGTCAGCTCCCCTCTCTCCTTCTGTCCTGTCCATGTCTGGTTTTGTCACCAGATGATCTTGGTGTGTTTTGTCTTTCTGTTCACTCTGAGATCTGTTCTCCTCTTCTCCTCCATCATCAGCATCATTCTCTTCTTCTCTTCCTGACATTAGTGGTACACCTTCCTCTCCTCCCTCCATCACCACCTGAAGTCCTGAGTTCTCCCTTTGAGGTGTGAGCCTCTTTTCTCCCTCAGTGTGTTCAGGTCCGTCCTCAGGGCTCCAGCTCTTGGTTTCTGAGTGAAAACGGTATTTTATTGTAAGATGTATTATGGGATACAAAATGAAATTATGGGAAGACAAAAAGAGAAATCTGTTGCTTGTATCAGAGAACATGTTCATGAATACTCCACTTTAAAACTCAAACTACATCACCACAAGGCTGCAACACGACTTCTAACACTAAGAAAGGAGGTAAATGAGTTCATGACTTACTGGATTTCCTTTGTCTCCATTTCCACACAGCAAAGACAACTGCAGTAATTAACAGCAGAGCAGCACAACCGATAACTGAGCCAACGACAACACCTGGACTACCAGGAGGACCAGGAGTACTGGGGACCACGAAGAAATCATCTGAAATGTTAAAAACACAGAATCTGATGTTCATATTAAATCTGACCCAACCTGTCTCTCTCAGAGATCATGAACATGTAAAGGACATGAACCTGGAACGTGGACGAGTGTCTCTCTGCTCTGGTTGATGCTCTTCTGTTGGACTCTACAGGTGAAGTTGCTGCCGTGTCTCTTCTCCACAGTCACTCTGCTGCTGAAATTATAGAGACCATCAGGACGTCTGAGTGTCTCTGCAGGTCCAGCAGGGAGGACGCTTCCCTCAGCGTCCAGCCACAGCAGCTCAGGCTCTGGATACCAGCCGTCAGACTCACACTGTAACAACACGCTGCTGCTGCTGCTGCTGCTGCTGCTGCTGCTGCTGCTGCTGCTGCTGCTGCTGCTGCTGCTGCTGCTGCTGCTGCTCTGGATCACAGGAGAGGAGACGACACCTGGAGAGGACAGGATGAAGACGGTTATACAAGTGGTTCACAGATTGTTTCCATTTCACATCAGTACAATAAACATCTGTAGATATGCATCCAGACTAGCCAAGCAAAGATGAGTCTACACATTCAGCTGCATATATTTTGATATGGAAGTTGATTGTTTGTATTTGTGTATTGTATATTGTTGAACACTTGTAGGTTGAGTGAGTACTTTAAGTTCAGCTAAATTATTCTGAGAATGTGTTCATGAACTGTCACATAAACTCTGTTGATGTGTTAAAAGCAAAACGAAAAAGCTGCTGAAATGTTGCAAATACTGATGAACTGTGTGTATCTGCAGTAAACTGTTACCACTGTGCCACTTACCTACAACAAGCTGAACAGTGGAAACTCTGTGTAAAAGTGGAAAGAAGCATCTGTACGTTCCCTCGTCAGATCTTTTCACTGTGGAGAGTTTCAGTGAAACGTTTCCGTGTTTCAGTTGGTCGGTGAACAGAGAAGTTCTTCCTCTGTAGGACCCATGTTTTTTACTCTCCATTTCAACACCGTCACGCCACACCAGGACAAACCTGGGATCCAGGTCAGGCCTCGCCCACTCCACCAGCATGTTAAATGCATCCACAGCAGGCTCCAGGTGACACGGCAACATGATGTCATCACCTGCTAACGCCACTACTGGCTGAGAGGAACCGATCACCTGAGACTTAGCTGGAAACAAACAGGTTGTGATTGTTTCTGCAGCAGAACACACACTAACTTTACATGTGACCATGAATCAGACTGGTAACTGTTAGTTCACCTGTGCAGGAGGGTATCAGAGTGAGGACAGTGAGGACCAGCAGGACAGTGAAGGCACCACGCTGTCTGTCCTCCACAGGAAGCATCCTGAAGCTCTGACAACACAGAAGATTTCAGAGTTCAGGCTCTGCAGGCTGGTGTACCTAATAAACTGGACACTCAGTATTGATAGGAAAGCATTTTGATTTTTTTAAAACACCCTGCAGCGGTGAAAAAAGTACTCAGATATTTACTAAAGTGAATGTAGTAATACTACAGTGTTAAAATACTGTTACAAGTATAAGTGCATGCATTAATTTTAAATTATTATAAGTATTGGAAACATTGGAAACCCATTTTGCAGAATAGCTCAGTTCAGAATAATATATGTGATGTTATTGGATTACAATTACAGATGCATCAATGTAGTAAAAGTAGAGTCATTTTAATGATATACTGACAGGTAGTGTGCAAATTTAGAGGATTTTGATTTATCCTAATATAAATCAGAATTGATTTGTTGATATGATTGTGTACTATTAATCGAAATCTGCAAACAAAAGCTATCAGATAAAATTGGTGCAGCAGAAAGTACAATATTAGCCTCTAAAATGTAGTGGAGTAGAAATATTAAGTGGTATATTTAACTCAAAACTTAAACTTATCAATGCAAACATTTCTACTCTTTATATGTAACATGTGAACTGCAGCATCAACATGAATGTTGATAAACAGCGGGTCAGTGGCCCAGCTGGTCAGGAACACAGTACAGGTTCATGAGCGCACATTAATTAAAGTGTAATCTCAGCTGGAGCGTGACTCCATGCATGAACCTGAGTGGACTCATTTTACACTGCAATAAAATAAAATAAAGTGTGTCCTCTGTGTCCTTCACTGAGCGCTTTGATTTGTCCTGAAAGTTTACTTTCACTTTTATTCTCGACAAAAAGAATGAAAATGTGAATTAAAAACTCTATAAATAGATTGACCTCTGATTAACCTGCAGCCTCTTGAGTTCAAATATAGTCTAATTAAACTATAATAATACATATTGTGTTTGATTTCCAACAGTAATTATTCACGTTGAGGTGCGGAGCGTCAATCCCCAGAGGGAAACATCTGTCCCAGCCCGACCACAGCCAGGTTGACTTTAATTAATAAATAAATAAAGTAAAAGAACAATATTTTATATGTGATATGAAGTCAAACTCATTATACACAACATTAATAAACTGGTCTGCTTACTTGCTGCGTGCTGCTGTATCAGAGAGTCCCGCAGCTGCTGTTGGTTAAAGTTCAACAACATAAAAGAAGACGAACGAACTTCCGGTCACCTGGAATAAAAGGTGCGCTTCAGTGGTAAAACTAGAGACACGAAAGATCATTAATAAACTCCACATATTACCAAAAAAAGTTGGGATGCTGTGTAAAAAGCTCTCAAACACGGAATGCATTAATACAGAATTTATTGTTGCAAAAACATTTTGTATTTAAACAGTTTTAATTGAATATATGTTACACATTATGGAATTATTGCATTGTTTTATTTACAGTTTGAATTTAAAAAAAAAGTTTTCAATGAAAAATAATCTGATTTCTGGCTGTTTTTCTTCTTCTATTTAATATAATAATGATAATTTCTCCTGGGAAAAGAAATATCTGAGATATGACGGTTTTATTTTATTTTTATTTTTACACTTGCCAGTTAATCAGAGGTTTTCTACAGCACACTATAACAAGAAAATAAAAATGAGGTAAATTAAAGAGAAGCACCTTTTAAACAACCTCACAGTCCTGTGCTCTATGACAGAAACATAAATCACGACTAATAAAACAGTGAAACATTAAATACATGTGTTTGACATAATACTCTAACTAATCTAACTAATCATTATCAGCAGATACTGACCTGTGGCTCAGGAGTTAGTCAAACGTCATTAATTTACTTTGAGCAGTTTTCTTCTCCACCTGACTGAGTAATGAACTAACATACATCTTTACCATCATCTTTTCCTGTATATTATTTACAATGAAGGCACTTTAATGTGTTGTTTTAACAATTATGTTTAATGATGATAACTTGATGTTTTGACAGTGACATTTGATACCATTAGTTCAGCAGGTATAAGATCATAAATCAGAGTATAAGAGACAATAAAATGTCGACCTGATGATGGCACTCAATGAAAAACAAGATCAGTTGTTTCATTGATAGGACAGGACTGTATATTTGACTGGTTTCTGAAGGTTGTAGCCACCAGGGGGCATCGGTTAGAAAGCCCTCCAGACAAGGTGATCTTTTGATGGTTATTTATTAAAGAATAGGCAGATGAGTGTGTATGTGGTTCTGCCAATACAGAGATGAATAAAATAAATAGTAATGATATATATCCATCAGGTTATTTTGCACCAAACTGTGCAGTGTAACTATACTATTAAATATAAACATTTAATTTACATCTGACACAATTTAAATGTTAGCTTGAATTTATACCAAATAGACAAACCAAAGGAGATAATAAATTAAACAACATTCTTTCATCTCTCCACAAATTGCTTTGGAATTAATCAAAAGGCTGGCATCACAATTATTCAACTGAAAACAGTGCATTTATACAATACTATGACATGATACAGAAATAAATGTTTCCCATTTTCTATCAGTTTTTATCTTTGAGATAATGTTACACAGGGAAGGCACACAGGTCGTCACTAACTCCACCGTTGTATGCAACATGTCTAACACAATTAGCATGCTAACAGATACAATGTTAATATAACAATGTAGCTAACATGAAACAGCTGCTTTACGTACTTGGCTGATTGCACGCACACAGTCTCCAATAAGCAAACACAAAAGCCTTCTGAACTAAGGAGGCAGTCAGTCCTCAGTGCATCTCTCACTGGGTGTTTGTTGCTTTTTATACTCTGGTCTTGATAAAAAAATAAAATATTACATTCAGCTGTTGTCTTCATGGTTTAAATCTTATAAGTGTGGCTCAAGAGACCTGAGGGAATAGAGATTAAAAAGCTCTTCAGTGATTCACTTTCTGTCAGGGAGCTGCACAATGTCAATATTTTACACATTTTCCTCCACGTCCGTCTTCTTTTGGTATCTAAATGTCACCTGTTTCTCAAATGTCCATCTGCTCTTCCTGACACACAGGTACTTGATCATGATGTGTGTTACTATGATATCCTTGATGTTCATCTGTTGTTTGTCTCATGTTAGCTCTGACTTCAACCTCCAAATTACTTTGAGTTTCTTCAATGTCAGCTTGTTCCTGAAACTCCATCTCCTTTTCCTGCTCTGCTCCCTGACACCCAGCTCCTCTCTCTCTAAGATTACTGAACAATGCCTCTGTTTGCTCTGGGACATCTTTCTTTAAATCCACTTGTTGCAGCTGTGAGTCTTGTTGCAGCTGTGTGTCTTGTTGCAGCTGTGAGTCTTGTAGCAGCTGTGAGTCTTGTTGCAGCTGTGAGTCTTGTTGCAGCTGTGAGTCTTGTTTCATTCCAGTGATGTCACTCTGCTCTCCCTCCTGACTCCTGCTGCCATCTCTTGTTTGGTTTGGACCCTCTATCGGTGTTATGACTCTCCTCCTCTCTTTACACTTCTTTATTCTTTCTTCTCTCTCTGATCGTCTCTGTGACTGACTCTTCCCATCCTTCACCACCCTCTCTTCCTCTGTTTCCATCATCTTCTCTTCTTTCCTTTCTGTCCCTGCAGTAATATCAGCCTTGTTTCCTCTCTGATCCTCATCTTCTGCCTCTTGTTTGCTGCCATCTAAAACCTGTAGTTTGACTCCTCTTTCCTCTGGTTTGAGCTCTATCTCTGTATTTTCTTGCACTTCTGTCTGCAGCTCTCTCTCTCTTCTCTCTGTTGCGTTAGTAATGTGACTCAGGTTTTCTTCCTCTTGTTCTTGTTTTTTATCTTCATCTTCTGCTTTACTCTCCTCATGTTTTCTGAATTCTAAAACATTCTGAGCTCCATCTACTCTCTGTGTTTTGAGCTCTATCTTTATATTTTCTTCCACTTCTGTCTGCAGCTCTCTCTCTCTTCTCTCTGTTGTGTTAGTAATGTGACTCAGGTTTCCCTCCTGTTCTATTTGGTTTTTATCGTTATGTTCTGCTTTACTCTCCTCATGTTTTCTGACTCCTAAAACATTCTGAGTCCCGTCTACTCTCTGTGGTTTGAGTTCCATCTCGTCTTTTCCTCCCTCTTTTTTGTTCTGCTTCTCTGAGTTCAAGTTCCTCCGGCTGTTTGAATCTATTGGCTTTCTTGCCTGTTGCCTCTTCTGATCTTTTTTCCCTTGCGGTTGCTCCGTCTTTTTATATCTAATTTCTCTCATTTTCTTAATGTTTGCTTCTCTCCTGTCCTCGTCCTCTGTTTTGTCTTCTCGTGTCGGTACCTTCTGATCAGTGAGGAGATTTTTCAGCTGCTCTTTCTGTCCTGAATCTTCTTCTACTGATTCTACCCTCTGCTCTCTATAATCATTAGATATTTGTCTTCCTGCTGTGTTCTTCTTTTGCAGCGTCTCTTGTTCTGCTGGAATCAGAGCTACTTGTTCATCAGTTACTGTTTCAGCTCCCCTCTCTCCTTCTGTCCTGTCCATGTCTGGTTTTGTCACCAGATGATCTTGGTGTGTTTTGTCTTTCTGTTCACTCTGAGATCTGATCTCCTCTTCTCCTCCATCATCAGCATCATTCTCTTCTTCTCTTCCTGACATTAGTGGTACACCTTCCTCTCCTCCCTCCATCACCACCTGAAGTCCTGAGTTCTCCCTTTGAGATGTGAGCCTCTTTTCTCCCTCAGTGTGTTCAGGTCCGTCCTCAGGGCTCCAGCTCTTGGTTTCTGAGTGAAAATGGTATTTTATTGCAAGATGTATTATGGGATACAAAATGAAATTATAGGAAGATAAAAAGAGAAATCTGTTGCTTGTATGAGAGAACATGTTCATGAATACTCCAATTTAAAACTCAAACACCATCACCAGAAGGCTGCAACACGACTTCTAACACTAAGAAAGAAAGTAAATCAGTTCATGACTTACTGGATTTCCTTTGTCTCCATTTCCACACAGCAAAGACAACTGCAGGAATTAACAGCAGAGCAGCACAACCGATAACTGAGCCAACGACAACACCTGGACTACCAGGAGGACCAGGAGTACTGGGGACCATGAAGAAATCATCTGAAATGGAAAAACACAGAATATATTGTCCGTATAAAATCTGAAAATATGATTATTAATCACATAATGAACATGTGAAGGACATGAACCTGGAACGTGGACGAGGGTCTCTCTGCTCTGGTTGATGCTCTTCTGTTGGACTCTACAGGTGAAGTTGCTGCCGTGTCTCTTCTCCACAGTCACTCTGCTGCTGACATTATAGAGACCATCAGGACGTCTGAGTGTCTCTGCAGGTCCAGCAGGGAGGACGCTTCCCTCAGCGTCCAGCCACAGCAGCTCAGGCTCTGGATACCAGCCGTCAGACTCACACTGTAACAACACGCTGCTGCTGCTGCTGCTGCTGCTGCTGCTGCTGCTGCTGCTGCTGCTGCTCTGGATCACAGGAGAGGAGACGACACCTGGAGAGGACAGGATTTAGACGGTTATACAAGTGGTTCACAGATTGTTTCCATTGCTCATCAATAGAATAAACATCTGTAGATATGCAACCAGACTAGCCAAGCAAAGAAGTCTACACATTCAGCTGCATAGACTTTGATATGGAAGTTTATTGTGTGTTTAATATTTCTGTTTATACACTCCTGAAGAAAATCTTAAGACTGGGGGGAAAATGTTTGTGGTGATGACTGGGTCTTTAACAGGACAACGCTGCAGTTCACAACACCCGCCTGACGAAAGACTCCTTCCAACAGAATAACATCGCTCTTTGGACCCTCCTGTATGATCCTCTTATCTAATCCTATTGAGAACATTTGGGGATGGATGGTAAGAGAAGTTTAGGAAAACTGATGTCAGTTCCAGACCATGGATGCTCTTCATGAAGCCATCTTCACCACATCAAGCAACGTTCCCACCAGCCTCCTGCAAACACTCACATCATGCGTGCCTACACAACTTTTTGAAGTTATCAACAACAACAGTGTGGCTTCTCACTACGGAGTCCTTTTTAGACACATTTAGTTGTGTTTTGGGGTTTTTAAGGTGATGGTCTTCAACTTTTGATCAGCTGATTAACAGCCTGTTTGAGTTTAATGCAGTTTTCAATAAACTGCCTACTCTATTTTTTTGTCTCTTGCTCCTGTTTATTAGGGCCTTGGGGCAAGCGCACCGAGCACTAATGTTATACTGTGGATTTTTTCTTCTTCCTCTTCCGGACGCAATTTCGTCCCGCTACTAGTCCTACAACTTGAAGAGTTGCAGGACAAATTATATATCAAAACGTGCAGTTTGATCGGGATCGGTGTGCTATTACTTTTCTCTACAGAATATGAATTTGCCCAAAATTTTGCATTGAAGTGAATGGGACGGCCAACAAAAAATGAGCAAAAAAGAACAATAATTGGAGATTTTTAAACGTCTACTTCTCCGGCATAATTTCACCTAGAGTCTCCATTTAAACTTTAAACAGTAGACACAAGTCTTGTGTATCGGTGTATTAATCCATGTTTCGATAGGTCATATAGTTTTTTATTGATCCCTGTTCAATGACCATGATCATTTTTGGAGAAATTCTGAGATTATAATGGGTGTGTATTGCACGGAATGTTCGTGTCACAGTGTGTGACATCATCACCAGAGTGTAGAGGGAGAGAATAAATTGTCAAAAAACAAATTTGAAAACTGCGCTCCAGGCCGCAAATTCCACTCTACAGAAGTAATTTATACATAGAAACGTAGGAAAATTTGTCTTCTCACTCACAATCCTCTGGTAAAGCTGTCAGAGTTATAGTTTCGGCGTAGGACGCAAAGATGAGCCACCAACACGCACCAACAGCCTCATTGGCTCCCATATTAATAACGCAGGAAGATTTCGGAATAAGGGAGATGTACGTTTTTTTAGACCGCTCTAGCAAAGCTATTTTTTCATTTTTCTTAAAAAAAACATATGTAGATGTTCAGGAAGAAATCAGGACGCTCAAAGTGAAGTCGGATCAATGATAGGTATTATGGTTTTGCCAAAAATGCTTTCTGTTGGAGGCCAGAAATTCCAGTCTGTCTACCTCTGCTGTCACTGAGCCGGAACAGGTGTCAGTTAATTCAGTTGATTGCTTTGATCTGATTGCCTTTGATCTTTGATGTGATTACAGTTACAGATACACACACACACACACACACATGTGCGTAAGCGCGCACACTCCTCACACATGCATACATATGCTTCAAACACACACACACAGGTAACTTTATGCGATTTTTGCTACACACACACACGCACACATTTTGAGGTTAAAGGGCATAGTTTGAAATCTCCGAAGAATCTCATCATAGTGTACACACACCAGCAGTAGCCCCCGTGGCCCTTTCAGGATTTCCACAGAGGAAATTTTCTAGTTCTTTTTGCATTTAGAATCTCTACTCAGAATCTGGTTATGGTTCACCGACGCAAAATGATAATACTTGTAATTTTCCCGCAGTGATAAGATTTTGTTCAGGAGTGTATTGTTGAACACTTGTAGGTTGAGTGAGTACTTTAAGTTGAGTTAAATTATTCTGAGAATGTGTAGAATGTCAGTAGAATAAACATCTGTAGATATGCATGGACTAGCCAAGTAAAGATGAGTCTACACATTCACCTGCATATATTTTGATATGGAAGTTGACTGTTTAATATTTGTGTATATTATATGGTTGAACACTTGTAGGTTGAGTGAGTACTTTAAGTTGAGATAAATTATTCTGAGAATGTGTTCATGAACTGTCACATAAACTCTGTTGATGTGTTAAAAGCAAAACTAAAAAGCTGCTGAAATGTTACAAATACTGATGAACTGTGTGTATCTGCAGTAAACTGTTACCACTGTGCCACTTACCTACAACAAGCTGGACAGTGGAAACTCTGTGTAAAAGTGGAAAGAAGCATCTGTACGTTCCCTCGTCAGATCTTTTCACTGTGGAGAGTTTCAGGGAAACGTTTCCGTGTTTCAGTTGGTCGGTGAACAGAGAAGTTCTTCCTCTGTAGGACCCATGTTTTTTACTCTCCATTTCAATACCGTCACGCCACACCAGGACAAACCTGGGATCCAGATCAGGCCTCGCCCACTCCACCAGCATGTTAGATGCATCCACAGCAGGCTCCAGGTGACACGGCAACATGATGTCATCACCTGCTAACGCCACTACTGGCTGAGAGGAACCGATCACCTGAGACTGAGCTGGAAACAAACAGGTTGTGATTGTTTCTGCAGCAGAAACTGCAGAGAAACTTTACATGTGACCATAAATCAGACTGGTAACTGTTAGTTGACCTGTGCAGGAGGGTATCAGAGTGAGGACAGTGAGGACCAGCAGGACAGTGAAGGCACCACGCTGTCTGTCCTCCACAGGAAGCATCCTGAAGCTCTGACAACACAGAAGATTTCAGAGTTCAGGCTCTGCAGGCTGGTGTACCCACGTATTTAATCTTTCTACACATGCAGCAGCAAGTAAAGAAATCCTAGGATCTAAAGTAGTAATACTACAGTGTTAAAATACTCCTACAAGTAAAAGTGCATGCATTTTTTATTTAATTATGCAAAAAAATACAAAAATAACAGAAATCAAAACATACTTCAAAGTACCCATTTTACAGAATAGCTGAATTCAGAATAATTATTACAATTATTACAATTATAAATGCATGAATGTATTCATCACTTTAACATCACAGTTGTAAAAAATGACTTATTTTTATTTACTTTATATCCTGCTGGGTAGAGTGTGAATTTAAGTGATAGTCTTATCTAAAGCCTTATAATAAATCAGAACTTATTGTTGATTATATCATGTAGTATTCATCTAAATCTGGAAATATAAGCTGTCAGAAATGAACATTTGCCTCTAAAATGTATTGGAGTAGATGTATAAAGTAGCAGAAACTGCATGTACTGAAGTAAAGAATAGGTACTTTAAATTTGTACTGTGGTCTGTGTAGAAGCAAAGGCAATTCAAACAAAACATAAGAGCTAAAATTATTAATGCAAACATTTCTACTCTTTATATGTCATCATTTCAATTATAAACAGGCTGCTCAGTGGGGCCCCCTGCAGATGCATACCAGTGTAAACACTGAACTTGAGTGGCCTTATTCTACAACGCTCAGACACAATCAGGTGTCCTCCGAGTCCTTCACTCTGTGACTAGACCTGAGAGTTTCATTTGCTACAAAAGGAGCGAAAATGCGAATTAAAAACCTTCTTTAGATTAACATGCAGACTAAAGTTTGTAGACATCCTGTTCAAATGCAGACTGATTAAATCCATTAGAATACATACCCAGAGAAGACCACAGCGACGTCGACCCATTGTTTTGTTTTTGTTTAAAAACAACAATATATTTTATACGTGATGTGAAGTCCAAGTCAAACCCAATAGCATTTATAAACTCGTCTGTATATCTACTGTGTGTTGTTGTCAGAGAGTCTTGCAGCTGCTGGTTAAAGTCCAGAGAAAAGAGGAGGGAAGCTCATAAATAAAAGGTGCGTTCACTGTCCGTGGCCTCATGCACTTCAGTGGTAAAACTCGGGACTATGGTGCACAGTATGCACATGATATTCATTCATTATTCCTAACCGCTTATTTGTACTCGGGTCTCGGGGAGGCTGGAGCTGATCCCAGCTGACATTGGGTGAGAGGCGGGTACACCTGGACAGGTCTCAGACTATCACAGGGCTGACACATAGAGACAGACAACCATTGACGCTCTCATTCACTCCTACGGGCAATTTAGAGTCACCAATTAAATCTAAGTGCATGTTTTTGGACTGTGGGAGGAAGCCGGAGGACCCGGTGAGAACCCACGCTGACACGGGGAGAACATGCAAACTCCACACAGAAGAGCCACCGTGTAGCTCTTGCACATGAAATGCATAATATGTCATGAATGATGAAGAAATTATCACATTTTTTTATTTAGAGTTGTAAGAAATTTTGGGATTTTAATAAAACAAAAACAATTACAACAAAAAAGGGGAGATCATATTAAAGTTTAAAAAATTAAAATGTGTTTTTCCTCATAAGAGATTGCTTGAACAGGTGATTTTATGAACATCTGAGAGATGCTTCTTCTGTTTTTTTTTCTTTTTTATCATAAAATTATTATCATTCATTATCAGTGACATGAGGGTGTTTTTTACAGCAGGGGGCAGAGTTTGACTTCTCATGGATCTCATGGATTGTAATTGACATGTCAGAAATCCAGTCATGGAAAAAAATAGACCACCAGCTCCTCTCTCTGTTTCTCTCTCAAACATCTCTCTAGACATTTTCCATGGTTTTCTTGATAATGATTTTGGTTATTATAAAAAAAAAACATGGAAAATGTCTAGATATCAGAGAAAGAAATGAGAGAAAACAAGGGCAGAATAATTAACACAGTTTCCATTTAACAGCCCTATCTTCAAAAAGACTGCATTTCACCATCATTTTGTAACAATAGCTTCAGCTGAATGTATTTCAGCATGCGGAGGTTCATTTAGTAGCTTTTTTAGAAGATTTTATCACCCATCTCAGGTCCTTCATCAGGAATATAAGATCTGTATATTTGAAGTCATTTCTGACACTTTTTGGGCTCCTTGAAAACAGTAAGATTGTTGTAAAGATGTCATTTTTGCTGACACGTGCAGTAGATACAGTAGAAAATCTAGTGTGTGTGGTAAAAGTTAAGAAGATTAATTTCAACAAAAGAGACCTGAGACCAGCTTGTTTCAATGCTCCACATTTTTATTGTGCATCAAAGATTAGTTTGTGCTCCAAGTTTCTCTTGATGACACGTTCAGTCTCCTCTTATTAAAGAACAAAGAGGAAGTCCAGCTCCTGGTTACTGCTCGCTCCATCCCTTCAGCACAGAATTACAGATGTGATTACACATGAGACTGATGACACAGAGACAATCACACTGTCACACATCCAGCAGGTGTGTGTGTTTTTGATCTGTGTGTGTCAGCTCAAGAGCTACTACAGGCTGCGGGCACAGACAGAAGGGTGTTTTTTGGCACAATCCATATCATTCCAGCAGTTGTCAGCTGTGAACAGAAGACACACAGCAGTCAGTCACAGCTTCAGAATATCAGTGACACTAAACACAGAGCAGAGGAGGAGGCTACATGTGGACTGGAGACAAAAACAAAATCTTAAAAAAAGGTTTTGTTAAATGATTTGATGATTTCAGAGAGAAATGTACCGACGTGTTGATTATCACCTGTAGGAGCCAAAATGTGTATTTTTGTTGTTTATTTGTTAGGCTGCACACATCTGTTTGCTATATGTCACTTCCAGTGAGGGGACAGGGGTGTGGTTTCACATATTTACCTGCTCAGTTGTATGGCGGGAGGTGGAACAAAGAGGGTAAGTGTAGACTGATATTTTTCTGTTGACCGTCACTTTGAATGCACTTTTGCATCAACTTTTTCTGCTACATTTGTTTTATTTTTTTCTCATATAACAACTGCTTGTCAGTTCATTTTTTGTTTGCATAATAAACCAGTTTAAGGCATCTGAACTTCATGGATTCTTTGGAAGTATTCTTTGGAATGAGTCACAGTAAAGAGCCCACTTAGCCTCTTCGCAGCTTTTTTAAAGGATAGTAGTCGCTATATCGCCTTTTAAACATCAATAACTTTTCACTATTTCTCATTTATTTTTTATAGCAACTCTCTTCAGAATCACGTGTTGTGATTTACCTCCGAAATTCATCTCCATACAGTGCTGGTTGCCATGTATATTGTTTGGTTCCCGTGGACACCACAGTTGAAAGAGGAAAGTGCTGCCGTCACTCCAGAACCAAGAACCTTCCTGTGAGAACCAACAGAACAGAACAGGAAGTTAGAAAGTGTCGTCCTGCCAGGAATCAGACCTTTTTTTTTTTTAGATAAATTACCTTCTGGCAGTCAGTGCCTCCAATCCAGGAGTTTGGAAGAGAACCATTAGTGTGTTTCTCCATCATCATCTGGATGAACCGATAGTCCAGCTCACTGTGAACCGATGCAAGGTTTCCCTCCATGCTCTGGCAGTTTTTCTACAGACAGACGGACAGATGTGAAGCTGCAGGAGGACGGAGGATGGGCTCAAATATTAAGTCATCTGAAGTGAATATTTGTAGCAGAGGTAACTGAAGTCATTCAGTATTTAACTTCGCTCTCACCCCCTATAAAGAAATCTGGTGACCAACTGTCTATTTGAAATGATAAACTAATTAGAATTCTCCCCACAGGATCCAGGGTTGGTGAGCAGATCATTTTCCATCTCAATAAAAGCTTTGCATCACTCCACTAGGGATGGGCATTTGGAAGAAACCTGCCAACTCAAGCAATCAATTAATTAATGAATCAATTAATAGCTGCATGCATACATGGGCAATTAAAATATATATATTCAGTACTATGCAAAAACCTGTTTTGATAACGGACGCTTTTGTTTTGAAAGGACAAAAAGAGACTTCCTGTCGATTGTAAAACTAACTCAGTGAGATTAAACTGTAAAAGAAACGTGAAGGATTCAATGTTTTATGTTTTAGCTCCTGAAGAGGCATGAGGTTAGTTTTCACAGTAATCTTCATATTTAAATGTGTTTTGTGTTTAAATAAGTTTTGGATCAAATTAAACTCAGTAATTCATGCTAACAAGGTTTGATACAGTCAGCTAGTTTTGCTCAAATGAATCCTCTTTGAATCCTAAACTTTAAGTTTGCAAACTGTAGCTTTATCCAACTTAATTCTCCGCTCATTGGCTGATTGACGTACGGCCACAGAACTGAATGCTCGGCGTGTTTCAGTTCAGTGATACTGATACGCAGATAACATTAAACGCAGATAACATTAAAATAAAAAAATACACAAATCACTGATTATTTATTCCCATCCCTACACTCCATCCAATGCTTTACTTTAACTGTCTCTGTTGAGAGAAAATAAAATCCCAACCTGATTTGGGCGGTGCTGTAGGAGCCAATATTAATCATGTAACTATGGGTCTATAGGATTTCATTGTGTGACCTTGTCTGTTAGAGGCTCCAGATAGAGGAATATACTGTCATTCCACATCAAAGAACTCAACACATGAAGAGCTTTCAGTAGACAAATGGATGATTAATTCATTTAATGTTGCTTTGTTGTACTTTAGTAAGTCTGTTTTTTGCTATATTCTATCTTAGGTACGCTTTTGCCACATCTTGGTCCGGCTCTACGGAAGAAAAATAGCCTTTTGGATTTAATTTTGTGGACACAAAATGCAGTTAAACAGTTAAATCTCAATATATTGTATCAATACTCACCGTATCACAAAATGCTTAAAATCACAATATTATCGTATCGTGACTCAAGTATCAGGATAAAACCGTCGGGCCGATTCACACCTCTACCTAATAATCTATGAACCATCTTTGAATTTAACACAGGGAATTAGAGGAAAATGGCATTTGAAATATGCACATTTCATTTTAAAATGTTTTTACGTCTGATTAGCGAACCGTGCAGGTAAAACAACAGAATAAACGTATTGTCGGAGCGTTTCACTGAATCCAAAACATAAAGCTTACCTCAGCATCAGTCCAGCTCCTTTCTGTATCAACGTAGTGGAAACAGCGACCGTTGAACTCCTGAAAACCATCAGGACAGGAAGGGGCAGCAGGAGCGTCTTGAACATCGATGGACATAAACAAACAGAATCCAGATTAATGTGTCATTCAACAGCATGTAATGGTTTAGATGTGAGGGCTGAAGGTCCTCATGCCAAGACCGCCTCCTCTAATCTCCACGTGAGGAGACAGTTGTACTCATTAGACATGAGAGCTGTCCTTTCTAATGAATTGATGATTAATGAATTTCTAGTGAAATTCTTAGTTCACTAACACTCGACTACTTGATTTAATCGACAGATTTGTAAAAACATTTTTTGTGAGTTTCTACACAAAGATGCATGCAAAAGCATCACTTTAAATCTTGTTTTGTTCTTGTTTTTACCAGATATGTGCTCATTAGTTCTTTTGTCAATTAGTTATTATTTAAAAGGGGGGCAGCTGTAGTGTCTACACATGAATCTTCATATGCATTGAAACGGTTTTATGCCTGTGCTGTTGTTAAAGTGCACAGATGAAGTGGAGCAGTGAGACTCACCATCAGCTCCAGCCAGAACAATCACGGCACAAACCAGTAGAGACACAGTCAGCATCTTGGTGCTTCAGATGTTGAAGATGATGATTAAGCTGCAAAAGAGAAGAGACAGCTGAACTAAATGCTAAAGAGATGTAAGGTGAAGACAAGACTCCAGCAGAGGAAGGAGAGAAGATGCAGAGAGAGGAGAGTCGGAGCAAACCTGCTGAACAATGATGGCTTCTTCTTCCTCACTTTCACTCTGTGCTCTTCCTGTGTGGAGCTGCTGGACAAGACAACACACCAGCTTTTATACACACTTACTCACCTTGATGAGTGGCAGCACCATATTTGGATTTGGCTCTGACATTTTTTTTCCTTTTTTTAAAAACTTATCAGGTCTGATGGTGGTCAACAAATCAAAGTGCACCACATCCCACACTGTTGGCTTTTCAAATGTTTACATTATAGTGAGTGTTGGAAGCTTGGCAGCTGTCAGAGCTCTTATCTAACAGCCTGCTTACTCCCACAGATGTTCAATTTTATACAGAGAAATTAACTACTGAGGCCCTGCAGTAATATCAGCAAGTCATTTAGAAGGGCAGGAGCTCCCAAATGTACAATAAGAGCTAGTTTGTTGTCTGTTATTCATTGTTTAAATAGGGGGAAAATTACATCTTCAACTCACTGACTGTAAATAAACTGCCATTGCTGTGGTGGTGGATCCCTACAACACACAACAAATACATGTCAGCTATATATATATATATATATATATATATATATATATATATATATATATATACTGTGCAAGAGTCTTAGGCAGGTGTGAAGAATTGATACTGGTTTGAAGGCAAAGGGTGCTCACACCAAGTATTGATTTAGATTTTTTTTTTCTGTTTTGAATTTGGTTCACTGAGAAAAAAAACTTGTGATGTGATTTCTGCCCACGCCACAATTAAATATGTGGGAGGAGAACTAATATTTGATTATTCAAACGAGGCCACGGCTTGATATCATGTCCTGTGCAGGTGGGCATTCTGCATATTGTGAACTCTGCTCTGAGGCTCAGTGGAGACCCATCATTTCCACAAACAAGTATTCATGC
Organism: Centropristis striata; assembly: GCF_030273125.1. Taxonomy (NCBI): domain Eukaryota; kingdom Metazoa; phylum Chordata; class Actinopteri; order Perciformes; family Serranidae; genus Centropristis; species Centropristis striata. Next base: position 33,870,953 of record NC_081523.1, read on the forward strand.
AAATATTTAAACATACACATATACATAAAGGATAAAAAGATGACGGAGAAGCGAAGGAGAATCACGGTTAAGCAGTGAAATGTGGGCTAAACATGTTTTTTTCAGGGGATGTCATTTCTGAAAAGTTTCGCAGCTGTGCCCAAACTGAAAACAAAAATAATTTTCTAAACATGCTGACAAAAATTACCTATGGAAGACATTAAATTGGAAAATCTGACCGCTGTGAATACAGGATAAAAAAATAAAACCTAGACACACCAAACCACCAAGAAAGATAATACTTGGTTAGTACAAATTTATTTTCAGACTTTACAAATGTCTTAGACTTTTATGTAAAACAATGTCTGACTGGTTATTCCAATATCCAATATCAACATGGCTATCATCAATATCATTGCAGTAATAATGGATAAAATGACTGAATGATAATTATCACCAGATGCGAGTCACAACTAAACATGGAGAGGCAGCGTTCAGTTTTTATGCTCCACATATCTGGAACAAACTCCCAGAAAACTGCTGCAACTCTCAACTCTTTTAAATCAAGACTGAAGACTTTTCTGTTTGCCTTTCACTAATGCTGCACTGTAACGTTTATTCCTTTGATACTCAATTTAAAAATATTATTTTTGAATGTACTTATAGTTTTTCCTAAAATTAAATTAATTAATTTTAAATTTAAATTAAATTTAAATTATTTTTTCCATAGGAATGTCATTTTATATATGTCTCCTTTTAACCCTTTTGATGCACAACATGGGTCTAAAATGACCCGATACGTATGAGTTTTTATGTTCTATGTCTTTGCAATTATTATTTTCATCATTCAGTATTCCAGGTTTTCCTCAATAAGTTTGTTTTTGATCATCATACATCCAACTTTTAGGTTTTCCTTTATTACTTTTTTAATAAAATCCCTTTTTGGGTCATTACTCTTCTAATGCACAACATGGGTCAAAAATGACCTATAACCATTTGTTGGTTAACTAGCTTGCTAAGCTAACTACTTAGCTAACTTCTTGGCTAAGCAGTTAGCTTAGCAAGCTACTTAGCTGAGTAGTTAGCTATGTAATAATACAAAAACGTTTTTTCTTCATAAAGTATGAGAGGCAAAAATGGAAATAATGATCTGTTGTTATCAAAAACAAGATATTTAAAGAATACTTGGAATATTCAATCATAAAATAAGTTGATATCAAAAGAAACACACAGCAAGAATGAAATAACATGCGGGTCATTTTTTTTATCTATGTTGTTCTATGTCTATATGTTGTGCATCAAAGGGTTAATGCTTTTAATGTTTTGTGTAAAGCACTTTAAATTGCCCTGTTGTTGGAAGGTGCTATACAAATAAATTTGCCTTGCCTTCCTATATTTCAGCTTGTTCTGCCTTTTCTCTCCACCTGCAGCTCTTCACAGGCAGTTTTAAAGTTGCTATTTAGGAATGGGTCCTCCACCAGCACAGAAAGAGCCTTGAGTGACATGAAGTCAACTATTGTTCTTTAAACTAACTTTAAATCATGGAGCCAGCGTTGGTGGCTGCATAGAACAATGTAATGTTAACAACCAAAAGATGACTGCTAGTGTCAGATAAGTGACAAAGTCACTGCAGTGTGTCAGTAGTTTCTCTTCTATTCATCTTAAATCGACCTTTTTAACATAGACTTTGGTTGAGGAGTTTACTGACTGATTGTCACATTTTAAGAATGGTTCCGTTTATTTTTTGTGAGCAATAATAAACTGTAACGATGATTCTCCTTTGTAGCATATCTCTACTCGTCATATTTTCATTCATGCATGTTGAAATCTTTGAATGGATTCTTTACTTGTTAATAGTCTCTGCAACCATTGTGGAGGCAGAGTACACAATATGCAGAGATTGGCCCAGTTTGAATCCATCGCAAATCAAATATTAGTTCTCTGCCCACATGTTTAGTTGTGGAGTGGGCAGAGATTACAACACAGAAAGAACAACTCTGTGGAGTATCTGACTACATGCCGAGTGTGAATGTGCCTTCCAAGACTCACTTAAATGTATTTGGAAGGTCAACAGTGTGGGATGATGTACTTTGATTTGTTGACCACCATCAGACCTGATAAGTTAAAAAAAAAAAAAAAGAAATGTCAGAGCCAAATCCAAATATGGTGCTGCCACTCATCAAGGTGAGTAAGTGTGTATAAAAGCTGGTGTGTTGTCTTGTCCAGCAGCTCCACACAGGAAGAGCACAGAGTGAAAGTGAGGAAGAAGAAGCCATCTTTGTTCAGCAGGTTTGCTCCGACTCTCCTCTCTCTGCATCTTCTCTCCTTCCTCTGCTGGAGTCTTGTCTTCACCTTACATCTCTTTAGCATTTAGTTCAGCTGTCTCTTCTCTTTTGCAGCTTAATCATCATCTTCAACATCTGAAGCACCAAGATGCTGACTGTGTCTCTACTGGTTTGTGCCGTGATTGTTCTGGCTGGAGCTGATGGTGAGTCTCACTGCTCCACTTCATCTGTGCACTTTAACAACAGCACAGGCAGAAAACCGTTTCAATACATATGAAGATTCATGTGTAGACACTACAGCTGCCCCCTTTCAGTCATTATGCAATGAATCGGCTGTTTTGGTTTGATTTTGTTATACTGAATTACTCATTTCCAATAAACTAACAAGCCCATCTCTGGTAAAATCAAGATTTAAAGTGGTGCTTTTGCATGAATCTCTGTGTAGAAACTCACAACAAATGGGTTTTTTTTAAATCATCTAGTCAAGTGTTAGTGAACTAAGAATTTCCTTCATGAAGGACAGCTCTCCTGTCTGTTTACAATTGTCTCCTCAGTCACTTTAATCAACCAAAGGCTCATCAAACTTTACCATACAGAGGTAGCTTAGTTTTAGCTTATAACACAAAACAAAGCAACTTGGACTGCTAACAAACCCAGCAAGCGTATTGCTTATTGCACAAGCAATACTAAAGTATGACAAATTGGTACAGTATTAAACAAACAGACACGTATTAACCTTCTACAGATTACAAGAAGTCCTCAACTACTCTCTGTTAACACAAATTATGGAAACATTAGCTAAATATCTGCCAAGATCAACAGATAACGTCAACTGCATTGTTAGGTCTGATCTCAACAACAGCTAAAACTGGGATTAAAAACAGTAAAAGAGTACTTACCTGTCCGTCTTACAGTAGAACTCCAGAAACAACTGACCAAAGCAGAAAAACCAGATCAAACTGTCACGATTGGTGCAGTTGGAGCGTAGGAACGTTTGTGGAAAAGTTGAGTTGACAACAACTGACAGTTTCATAATAAAAACCTTAATTTCAGACAATAATGCTAGTCTGAAGCCATCTGACCAGTTGGTCAATTCATTTTTTATTTATTTTCCTTACAAAACACTTAATTCACTGACAGTACTTTTTTTTTTCTTCTTTTTACAAAAATCAACAAACTTATTTTAAAGACTAATTTCTGTGCAGGTATTATTTCTCATTAAGCTTGTAATTTAACAATCTTTAAGGTTCTTTGTTGTCTTAAAAAACACTTGATAAAGAGACCAACGTGACCAGAGCCAATGTCAACAGATGCAGGTGGAGATTAGAGGAGGCGTCCTGGGCATGAGGACCTTCAGCCCTCAGACTCTACTCTGAATCTTTATGTGCTGTTGAATGACACATTACTCACAATCCTGTTTGTCTACGTTTGTGATGTCCAAGACGCTCCTGCTGAAGTTGCCCAATCTCGTTGTCCTGATGGTTTTGAGGAGTTCAAAGATCGCTGTTTCCACTACGTTCCAAAAGTGAGGAACTGGGCCGATGCTGAGGTAATCAGGGTCTACTCTAAGTTTATATTGCTGGTGTTGATCCTCACTAAACTGTCCTTAGTTAGGCTTAGTTAGGTAGTTATAAATGTCCACGTGTCACATATATCTGTCTGTCTGTGTCCCCTGTAGACAAACTGCCAGAGCATGAAAGCAAACCTTGCATCCGTGCACAGCGTAGAGGAGTATCAGTTCATTCAGGGGATGATTACAGCACAGACTGATAGCTTTCCAAAAAGCTGGATCGGAGGCACTGATTGCCAACAGGTAATATATCACAACAACAGATCTGATTGCTGACAGGACAACGCTGTTTAAATTAATTTTCCTGTTCTGTTCTGTCTGCTAGGACGGTTCTTGGCTCTGGAGTGATGGCAAAGTTTTCCTCTATGCAAACTGGTGTCTAGGGGAACCTGACAATGAAGGTGGCAGCCAGTGTTGCACAGAAATGAATTTTGGAGGTAAATCACAACAACATTAACCTTGATGATTGAACAGAATTTTTTTTTAAAAAGAGTTAAACATCACAAGTCATCTTACTGTTGAGATACTGAAGCTGTGACTGACTGCTGTATTTCTTGTGTTCACAGTTGGAAAATGCTGGAATGACATTGATTGTTCCTCCAGACTCCCTTCTGTCTGTGGCCTCAGCCTGTAGTAGCTCCTGAGCTGACACACACAGATCAAACACACACACACACACACACACACACACACACACACACACCTGCTGGATGTGTGACAGTGTGATTGTCTCTGTGTCATCAGTCTCATGTGTAATCACATCTGTAATTCTGTGCTGAAGGGATGGAGCGAGCAGTAACCAGGAGCTGGACTTCCTCTTTGTTCTTTAATAAGAGGAGACTGAACGTGTCATCAAGAGACACTTGGAGCACAAACTAATCTTTGATGCACAATAAAAATGTGGAGCATTGAAACAAGCTGGTCTCAGGTCTCTTTTGTTAAAATGAATCTTATTAACTTTTACCACACACACTAGATTTTCTACTGTATCTACTGCATGTGTCACAAAAAAACAACAACAAAAATGACATCTTTACAACAATCTTACTGTTTTCAAGGAGCCCAAAAAGTGTCAGAAATGACTTCAAATATACAGATCTTATATTCCTGATGAAGGACCTGAGATGGGTGATAAAATCTTCTAAAAAAGCTACTAAATGAACCTTCGTATGCTGAAATACATTCAGCTGAAGCTAATGTTACAAAATGATGGTGAAATGCAGTCTTTTTAAAGGTAGGGGTGTTAAATGGAAACTGTGTTAATTATTCTGGAAACTTCCATCTCTCCATCCATTCTCGTCCGCTTATCCGGGGCCGGGTCGCAGGGGCAGCAGGCTAAGCAGGGCATTCCAGGCGTCCCCCTGCCCAGCCACAATGTCCAGTTCCTCCTGGGGGACCCCGAGGCGTTCCCAGGCCAGGCGAGAGATATAATCCCTCCATCGTATTCTGAATCTCCCCCGGGGGCCTCCTACCAACTTTTATGCTCTATATTTTTTTTAACGCACATAATTCCTATGGCCAATAAGCTGGTCTCAGGTTCTTTTGTTAAATCAAATCTGTTTACCTTTCACCTCAAACACTAGATTTTCTACTATATCTACTGCACGTGTCACAAAAAGATCAACAAAAATGACATCTTTACAACAATCTTACTGTTTTCAAGGAGTCCAAAAAGTGTCAGAAATGACTTCAAATATACAGATCTTATATTCCTGATGAAGGACCTGAGGTGGGTGATAAAATCTTCTAAAAAAGCTACTAAATGAACCTTCGTATGCTGAAATACATTCAGCTGAAGCTAATATTACAAAGTGATGTTGGAGACTGAACGTGTCATCAAGAGAAACTTGAAGCACAAACTAATCTTTGATGCACATAAAAATGTGGAGCATTGAAACAAGCTGGTATCTGGTATCTTTTGTTAAAACCGAATCTGTTTTACTTTCACCTCAAACACTAGATTTTGTATAACGTAGTTCATGTCAGTGTCACAAAGTAAAATGACCACCTCGTTGCAGTTTAGATTCATGTCTGTCCAACACAGACTGGGCAAAGAATGGATGATGCTTCTCCAATGTATCCCACCGTACGGCAGAGAAGCCAAAATATCCAGAATATGGCCGCTGCCATCTTGCATCAAACATGACGTTACAGCCCCATTTCATAGAATCAATATAATGATAAAAAAAATTGATGCTTCACGCATATCTTCAGCCTGGCAGCTCATAATGATTGATGGTGTTACTGTTAACAGTAACAGGGGGGTCTGGGGGCATGCCCCCCGGATAATTTTTTCCCTATAAAAGCCCAAATTTGGTGCCTCTCACACATTCTAATACCATCATATACACTGATCTTAATGATTGCATATTTTAAGAATTATTTTAAAAGGAGAATAAGGGTTCTTTTATGTTTTATTTCAGGCATCTTATTTTGACAGTCTTCTTGTAAATTCTGTTGTAGATTCTGTTAACACACTGTGCAAGCTAAATGCGTTTAGCGACAGGAAGTAATAGTAGCTTTTGTGATTAAAACAACTTTAATTGTCAGCTAATTTTAGCTTGTGGCTACCAAACAGCTTAATACAGCAGTGTGTTTGGATCTGACCAGCTGGTCCAGGATGAGTTTTTAGTTCGGCTCGCGCCCACACAGGCACATGGAGAGCTAGTGATAGACATTCTGCTGAGCAACGGCAACACAACGCAAAATAACTTTATATTATGAATAGTGTAGGTAAACTTTCAGTAGCTTGAAATGTGACGTTAGCGCAGCACATGAGACTGTGGCAGGCCGCCACAGTCTAGGTAATTAATGGAAACCCTGCTGTTATTCCTGAGATATCACGCTCACAAGAAAAGTGACAGATGAAAGACAACCAGACTACATATTTTCTGCCCGCACAGAGGCATAAACTGACACATCTGCACAACTGGTTCTTAAGGTGCCAAAAAATCCTCCAAAGATTCTTCAATATAAGTTTTGAAACTTTTGCAGTAATGAGTCCTAAAACCCGAATATGAGCACGTCCGGTTCCCACATATTGACGTCATTATTTTTTATATTAGATTTTGTTAGATGTCTGAAATAAGGTCTTGGGTTAATACTTTAACCCCTTCATCGTTTTGCCCCCTTTCATTGAGAACTGTTGCAGTGGATTTTTAGGGGGAGGTAGCGGGTCAACAGTAGATGTGGTGTACATCATCTGGAAGCTTGGAAGCTGATGAGTCTTTTGAGACGTGTCAAGTTGTTCAGCTCATAAATCTCTAATAAAATAACTTCATCAATTAATTAAACTTATTAAGATGTATAAGGGTTCAGAACATAAATGTTTGGCTTTCTAGAAGTCCTTTTCTTTGAACTGCAACATGGTCGCATGCCTTCAACCACACTACCGATATGTTTCAGATGCTCTCTGACTAGCTAGTGAAGCTGCAGCATAATTAATTGTTTGTTAGCCTTATCTTTGCCATAAACCAAGATTAAGGCTGTTGCCATTACCATCCCTACCCCCTTATTTTTGCGTGTTCATGTGAGGATTAGGGTTGTCTCAATCCTCATTTGGGTTAAGGGCTAGGCCCAAAGCGTAGGGCTACGTAGCCCTTGACACACAAATGTAAGTATTTTCAGCATTTTTATCAGTCGTGTAATGATACTATGTTCAAATGGTTGTTAATTGTCAAGTTTGTTTTGCATCACTGGTTAATCGTAGCCAATGCTAATATTCCAGTGCTCCTTTCGTGTAGGTTGCTAGCTAGCTGCTATCGCTATCTGTTGTGGTCTCTTCTGTTAGTTGCAGACAGATGTAAAAATAGAATGAGAATTCTAAGAATGGCCCAGGCAACAGACATTACAACTTGTGTGGACGGCATTTTGGATTGTGCTGATGTAACAGTCTGTGAGCGTCAATCAATGATGATGGAGGGGTGTCTCATTTCTGAGGGGAACTTACCCCTACCACCATCAACTCTGTATTGAGGGGCAAGGGGAAGACTCAGCAAGGGGAAAGGGGTGTTAATGGGATTTAGCCTAAATGTACTTATTGTAACTTCAAACTTTTTTTGTGAGCATCGATTTATGAAGGTACACTTTTATTGCAAATGGGCTTGCGAGTCAGACTTAACCTCCAGTCATGTTCGCCACTAACAACTTTGCTAAATTGGCTAAATTGCATGCAGATGTAAAATCTAAGAGGCCCAGCTGTAGCTTTAGGCTTGTCTAAATGCTTAAATATTATCAATCTGTTTAAATGTTACAAGACAGCAGTATATAGTGTCCTCACTGGAATCGATTGTATGTGTAATACCGTAAGCGGACCAGAGAGAAGTAGAATACCTCCGCCCCAGGCGTGAAGACGTTTAATGTCCCAGACAACTACTGTCTCATTAAGCCACTTGTTGGCAACCACCAGTCATATAACAAAACAAAACAAACTTGTGTTAACCACAGACCTTATTTCAGGCCTCTAACCATCACACTCATTGTTCTTCAGTGAAGAACTGTCTCCTCAATCATCATTGTTGGCTGCATCTGCCACGCCCTCCACCTCTTCAGCCGCAGGAAGGTAAACACCTCTGCTGGAGGACTACAGGAGGAAGTTGTGGTCAAACTTGGTGATAGGAATTATTTACGTTAAAAAAACATAAAGCATAAAGGTTTCCAGAATAATTGCAAGCATTAATGCAGCTTCCACTTAACAGTCCTACTTTTTGGAGAAAAATTCCCCTTTGTGACTGTCCATGCAAGGAAACCAGGGAATTTGATTTTAAAAAATCTGCATGTCTCCATCACATTGTAATATTAGCTTCAGCTGAATGTATTTCAGCATGTAAAGGTTCATTTAGTAGCTTTTTCAGAAGATTTTATCACCCATTTCAGGTCCTTCATCAGGATTATTGGATATTTGAAGTAATTTCAGATGCCTTTTGGGCTCCTTAAAAACAATAAGATTGTTGTAAAGATGTATTTTTTTTGTTGTTTTTGAGACATACAGTAGATATAATGTTTGAGGTCAAAGTTAATAAGATTCATTTTAACAAGTGAACCTGAGACCAGCTTGTTTCAATGCTCCACATTTTTATTGTGCATCAAAGATGAGTACTTAGTACTTAACTAAATCCACACCAGAAGAGGAGATATTTTAGTTAGTTGAGATTATTGTTATCCTAATTAGGAGTCATTTACTTGAGCTGAGTGTATTCATAATCATAGAGATATGTTCTCGGATAATTACCAGTTTGTTGAGATGTTGGTTATTTGTGTTTCTAACAGCTGTGTGACAGGATATTTTTTAACTCAAAGGTACATTCATTAGCTTTCCCAGGAGATTTCAGCTCCATCAAAGGGGGTTCATCATATTAGAAGGTAGAAGTAGAAATGTCTGACGCACTTCTGGGGCTCGTTGAAAACTGGTAGATCATTGATCCATCATTTTTTTTAACAACATTTAACAAAAGAGACCAGAGACCAGTTGTTTCAATGCTCCACATTTTTATTGTGCATCAAAGATGTACGTTTGTGAAGTTTGTGCACATAATTACAGATGTGATTACACATGAGACTGATGACACAGAGACAATCACACTGTCACACATGTAGCAGGTGTGTGTGTGTGTGTTTGGTAGTTATAACATGTCTCTGTGTGTGTCAGCTCAGGAGCTACTACAGGCTGACGGCACAAACAGAAGGGAGTTTGGAGGAACAATCTAAGTCATTCCAGCAGCTTCCATCTGTGAAGAGAAGAAACACAGCAGTCAGTCACAGCTTCAGTATCTCAACAGAAGAAATGTCAGTGACAATTAAGGCTGATATTTGAACCATAAAGAGAAGGAAGCTACACGTGAACTGGAGAAAGCTGCGAAAGTGGAATGTTAAATAAGTTTTGCAGCCAACGTTAGTTATGACTTTCTCATTATTTTTGTTTGCTTGTATTCAGACATGAATTCTGTTCAGGCAAGAGGACAAATCATGTGTTGTCATTTACCTGTAGAGTTCATCCCTAGACAATGCTGGCTGCCACCTTCATTGTCAGGTTTCCCGTCACACCAGTTGGAATAGAAGAAAACTTGGCCATTACTCCAGAGCCAAGTTTTGTCCTAAAGGACAGAACAGAAAACAATTAATAACTTCAAACTTGTCAGAGTACTGCCATCACTGCAGAACTATAAGCCCCTTCCCATGAGACAGAACATGTCAGTAACCCAACCTGCTGTAGAGGAGTTACCTGCTGGCAGTTAGAGCCTCCGATCCAGATGTCAGGATTTGTGCTATTGTCCTCTGCCATCATCCCCTGAAGGAACCCAAACTCCTCATCATTGTGCACCGATGCAAGGTTTCCTTTCATGCTCTGGCAGTTTTTCTGCAGGGGACACAGACAGACAGATGTGAAGCTCCGTCAGTCAAACACTGAGCTGGTTGAAGTTAATGCATTTGTTTTAAGTGTTGTTGGAAGATATTCAGTGCAGCTTTAATTATCTTTGTTGAATTGCTTTTGGATTTGTTGATCTTCCAACGTTTTATTTTGTGCCTTCCAAGGTTATTATAGTTATGAATATATCTACGAAAACTAAAGAAATAACAAAAACTAGAATTTGAAAAAACATTTCCGTTAACTGAAATAAAAATAAAAACTACAGTTTTTAAAAAAACCCGATAACTAACAAACTGTATTGTGCGGTTACAAAACTAACTAAAACTAACTAAAATTATAGTGAAAATGTCCTCTGTTTTCGTCTTTGTCAACTTTTTTTCAAACAAAATACAGTGTCTCTATTTGTCCCCCGCTGAGTGTGTGTATTCCTGCTTTGTGGGCTTCCAGGAGAAGCGTGAGTGAAATTACCGTAATGACACCATATTGGCTGTAATATTCAGCTTTCTCAGCTTTCTCAGCTTTCAGAAAACATTGGAATTTCTCTGATAGCATAAACCGTTCAGTTATTATGGTAATCACAAGTGGGCTTGCACAAATGTATCACCGGCTCAACGCTCTTTAGACTTCAGATGTTGTGCTTTCACTGTGTGCAGCTGAAAGTTTTCAGTCCGGCCATGATATTACAAATCGCATTTTTTTTTTTTCGGCGGAGCTGTAAATCCAGCAGCAAAGATAATAAAGGCAAAATGTATTATGACCTGGCACCCAACAAATACCCCATTAAAAAAAAAAATAAATAACACTAAAACTAATAAAAACTAAACTAAAACTAGCAAACTCACTCTAAAAATTAATTAAAACTAACTGAATTTGAAAACAAAAATTCACAACAAAATTAAAACTAAAACTGATGAAAAATCCAAAACTATTATAACCTTGGTGCCTTCATCAAGACAACATCTTAATGTGTCCAATGCTTTGATCCATAACCAAATACCTGCAGAACTAATGCCATTCCTGTTCATAGTGTTTAGTGCTAATTAGTAAATGTTAGCATGCCAAGAGGCTGAGATAAGATGGTGAACATGGTAAAGATAATGAGCCTCAATGTGTTAGCAGGACAATAGCGATTAGCTCTAAGCTGCTGTGACAAATTGGTTTTCTGTTTCTGAAATCTAAATCTGGGATCTAAAACCTAAATAAAACAGAATGTGATAATCAATTGTAGCAACTATTAAATTGAAAACTGTTTTTTATAAACTATCGATTTAATTTATGTTTTACAGTGTGAAAACTTTTTAGAATCTGTGTTTTATCAAATACTACATGATCCATTTTTAGAGAAACTGAGGGAAAAGTTTGACAAAAATAGTTAGTTGTTTTTTTTCAAAAGATATTAACAGGTAAACCTGTGATGATTCATCCATAACTATTAGACTGACTCTCAGTTTTCCGTGATGACTTAGCTCTTTACCCTTGCAGGGCTCAGTGTACATGTGTTTTGTGGAGCTGGAGAAAGTACTGCAGGGGGTACTGAGGGAATATGGGGTTCCAGGGTTACTGTTACGGGTCAGCCAGTCCTTTTATACCCAGAGTGACTACTGTGTCAGTGTACCCCACAACCCAGCCCAGATAAGAGGAAGAAAATGTATGAATAGCTGAATCTAGTTAAAGTCCGATCCCTGATTTATCACAATAATATCGTATCGTGACTCAAGTTTTGGGATAAAATCATCAGGTCGATTCACACCTCTACCTAATAATCTATAAGCCATCTTTGAATTTGACAAAGAGAATTATAGGAAAATGGCAGGAAAACAAACAAAAAAAACCCAACAGTAACAAAGTCATTACTTTAACCTTTGATGGTGAAATACCATAGTACTTACATTTTTACATTTCTTAATTTTTTATATTTATTTTTATTGCATTTGTACATTTTATTTATTTTCAGTCTTTACAATCAACAGATCTGTGTTTTCTCATTTATTTATTCTTATTTTCAATTCAGTTGTTGTTGGTAAAGTTCCAAAGTTTCTAAAAATTAAAATGTTGAGACCATTATATTGCCTGTATGTAGTTCATGTATCAAATATAAATGTGCATTTAAATTTCATTTTTATGTTTATTTCTATTGCATTTGTATGTCTACATTTTATTTATTTTCAGTCTTTGCCATTCTTAATTTGATGAAGATCTGTGTTTTCTTATTTATTTATTTGTATTTTCAATTCAGTTGTTGTTGGTAAAGTTCCAATATCGCCTAGGGCAGCCAATGGGCTAGAACCGGCCCTGGATTAGCCAACCGTGCAGGAGCGTTTCACTGAATCCAAAACATAAAGCTTACCTCAGCATCAGTCCAGCTCCTTTCTGTTCCAACGTAGTTGAAACAGCGACCGTTGAACTCACTCCAAAGTTCGGGACAAGAAGGAGCAGCAGCTGCATCGTCTATCAAGACATAAAGAAAATAAATCTGTGCATATGGACACATGCCAATATATGTGTAGATACACTCATCTGTTTAATTATTGAACTACACCCCTAAGGACAATTTATTAACACGTAAGCTTTACGTACATTTGCATAATGTAATGTATGTATTTCTTTATGTATTTATGCCTGTGCTGTTTGTTAAAGTGCACAGATGAAGTGGAGCAGTGAGACTCACCATCAGCTCCAGCCAGAACAATCACGGCACAAACCAGTAGAGACACAGTCAGCATCTTGGTGCTTCAGATGTTGAAGATGATGATTAAGCTGCAAAAGAGAAGAGACAGCTGAACTAAATGCTAAAGAGATGTAAGGTGAAGACAAGACTCCAGCAGAGGAAGGAGAGAAGATGCAGAGAGAGGAGAGTCGGAGCAAACCTGCTGAACAATGATGGCTTCTTCTTCCTCACTTTCACTCTGTGCTCTTCCTGTGTGGAGCTGCTGGACAAGACAACACACCAGCTTTTATACACACTTACTCACCTTGATGAGTGGCAGCACCATATTTGGATTTGGCTCTGACATTTTTTTCTTCTTTTTTTAAAAACATCAGGTCTGATGGTGGTCAACAAACCAAAGTGCACCACATCCCACACTGTTGGCTTTTCAAATGTTGACATTTTAGTGACTAGCCAAAGGAACAAATTAAATAAAAAAAGGCAGATGGCGTTGTAATCTCTGCCCACATCATAATTAAACATGTGGGTTGAGAACTAATATTTGGTCTCTGGGATTGAGACAAGGACATGCTTCTACAGTGTGTTCTCTGCTCTGAGGCTCAGTGGAGACCCATCTTTTTCAACAAAGACGAATAATCTTTAACGGCATCGTTGGCGCTTGTATCCAGGTTCTTTTTTAATGGAAATGCCCACTCATCCATCCATAGCAAAAAGCAGTGAAGTAGGTTACAAGGCAACATAAGCTGGTTTCAAAATCACAGTATAAACTGCTGTGGAAACCACATTATTTTGTGACTTTACGGTCTAACCGACACAAACTTAACAGCATGATGGTGACTTTAGACCAGCTGTCTAATGTTCTGAGAGAAAAAATTACCAAGTTTTTACAAATTGTGTTTGGTAGGTTTGAAGAGGGCATAGATAACAGCTTCAGTTCCCCATCAGAAAGGAGTCAAGGCTTCTATACCACTTAGAACCGTAAGATATCAGGAGGTGATGATATGCAATGACCTGCCACAGCAGCTGAACTGATTTTTCTCAATTTTGAACCTCATGGCCAGTCTCCTTGGCTACTACTTATACGTATAATAAGTATAAATCAGTATTTTATTATTGTTATTTACTTAACTCTCTGATTAGGATGCACTACCTGGGTTTTATTGGTAGGGGGGTGTATGTGGGTGTGAAAATCATTTGTTCTTTAGAAAAATTAAAAACACATTGTAACAATTTACACTGTCATTCTTTCCTTGCTCTCAAGAATTTAATATATAAAAAACATAATAAACAGTAATTTTACTTTGCAGGACACAGGAGTTTCTGGTGTACTGCTGCTTCGATCTGTTGGTTTGTGTTATTGTGCGACTCTCAGTATCAGGTCCGAACTAATGTGGCATCCACAGTGGTAATACACAATGGCTGTGGTCAGGGACATACATGCAATGTCATTATGCAGAAACCCAAAATATGAGGCTGAAATGAGATTTGAAAACTTAAAGAACACTGCTGCAAAGCTGGAGACTGATGTATAAATAAATAAAAATAAACTCAGCAAACATTTGAGTAGTGGAATGTATCGTAAACAAGGTATTGTAAAAAATATTATATGTGATAAGGACACTTCTGGGCATTTAAATAGATTTTTATAAACACAATACATGAAGAAGAATCATCTGTAATTATCCAGCTAACAAATATTACTGATGGAAACCTAAACAAAAAATGTGACTGCTGTGATTACAAGAATATGTATACACTTTTAGTGTGTGTGTGTGTGTGTGTGTGTGTATGTGTATGTATATATATATATATATATATATATATATATATATATATATATATATATATGTGTGTGTGTGTATATGTATGTATATATATATATATATATATATATATATATATATATATATATATATATATATATATATATATACACATCCATACACACACACTCATACACACATCATCTTTTCATTCTTGTATCTAAAAATTGGAGTTAATACTCAAACTAATGGAAAACACAGGTCTTCATGTCTTTTTGGAGCCAGACTACACAATATGACAAACAAAGACTGCCCGGGTTTGAATCCCACGCATATCAAATATTAGTTCTCTGCCCACATGTTTATTTGTGGAGTGGGCAGAGATTACAACACAGAAAGAACAACTCTGTGGAGTATCTGATTACATGCTGAGCGTAAATGTGCTAATATCTGTGACCCCACACCAGTTTTCTACCTAATTGTTGGTTGGAGTAGATCAAATAATTTCCAATAATTTCAGCCGAGTGAAGTGAACATAATGTACAACCTAGCACATGAAATGTCACTGCCTGCAAGAATTAAATAAGTGATTATTTATTCCTAATTGGTACGGTCCACCTTCTTTCCTCTGAAACATCTTGGAAAAATCAGTACAATGTCACGCATACTAATAACATGGTGAAACGCCTCCTCCGAAATTAATGGTACATAGAAAGTTAAGGTCAAAATAGAAAATTGTACACTTGCATTCATTCATTGCTTATTGATGCCACCACAGTAATGGCAGTTTATTTACTTCTGGTACTTGCCGGAGTTGTATACAGCCATCGTACAGTCAGTGAGTTGATATTGGCCACATTTAAACAGTGATTTATGAAAAAAACAATGAATTATTGTTTTTTTGAGCCGATACATTTGGGGGCAGGCAGCAATATTACTGCAGGGCCTCTGTAGTTCATTTCTTTGTATAAAATTGACCTTTTGACATCCCCTTTGGTTGAGGTAACATCTGTGGGAGTAAGCAGGCTGTTAGATAAGAGCTCTGACAGCTGACAAGCTTCCAAAACTCACTATAATGTAAACATTTGAAAGGTCAACAGTGTGGGATGTGGTGCACTTTGATTTGTTGACCAACATCAGACCTGATAAGTTAAAAAAAAGAAGAAAAAATGTCAGAGCCAAATCCAAATATGGTGCTGCCACTCATCAAGGTGAGTAAGTGTGTATAAAAGCTGGTGTGTTGTCTTGTCCAGCAGCTCCACACAGGAAGAGCACAGAGTGAAAGTGAGGAAGAAGAAGCCATCATTGTTCAGCAGGTTTGCTCCGACTCTCCTCTCTCTGCATCTTCTCTCCTTCCTCTGCTGGAGTCTTGTCTTCACCTTACATCTCTTTAGCATTTAGTTCAGCTGTCTCTTCTCTTTTGCAGCTTAATCATCATCTTCAACATCTGAAGCACCAAGATGCTGACTGTGTCTCTACTGGTTTGTGCCGTGATTGTTCTGGCTGGAGCTGATGGTGAGTCTCACTGCTCCACTTCATCTGTGCACTTTAACAACAGCACAGGCAGAAAACCGTTTCAATACATATGAAGATTCATGTGTAGATACTACAGCTGCCCCCCTTTTAAATAATAACTAATTGCCAAAAGAACTAATGAGCACATCTCTGGTAAAAACAAGAACAAAACAAGATTTAAAGTGATGCTTTTGCATGCATCTTTGTGTAGAAACTTTTTTTTTTTACAAATCTGTCGATTAAATCAACTAGTCGAGTGTTAGTGAACTAAGATTTTCCTTCAGGAAGGACAGCTCTCCTGTCTAATGAGTACAACTGTCTTCTCAGTCACTTTAATCAACCAAAGGCTCATCATACAGAAGTAGTTTACAACTTTAGGTTTAGCTTATAACACAAAACAAAGCTCCCTGGACGGGGTCATCCCTATTTTCCCCAGGTCCTATGTTCCCCTTTTTTTAGAAAAAAGGTCCTATGTTCCCGTTTTTCCCAAAAAGGGTCCTATGTTCCCCTGTAGCAATACATACCAGGGAACATAGGTCCCTTTTTCTGGGTCCTATATCCCCCGCAATCCATCAACCTTTACGGTAGACTCAGCATGGCCAGCAGGCCTACCGTCACATGGCCCACCTTAGCTCAAGCAGCCCAAAACTTACATTTGCACAGCGGCTACTTTATGGTTACTTTGCAGTTCATTTTTTGGCTTTTTAAATAGGGTTAGGGTTAGGGTTAGGCCTATTTGTTATGGAATTTGGCAGTAATGGTGGAAAAAGCAACAGATGGGGAACATTAACCCTTTTTGGGAAAAGCTGGGAAAAAGGGTCCTATGTTCCCCAGTCTCATACAAAGAGGGGAACATAGGACCTGGTGAACATAGACACGCTCCCCCTTGGACTGCTAAAATGCTCAGTTAACACGATTAGCATTACAATTTTGAAATGCAGCATATTGGTACAGTATTAAAAATTGACTTCTACGGATTACAAGAAGTCCTCAACTACTCTCTGTTAACCCAAATTGTGGGAACAAACAAAATCTCCAACATTTCACATTTCCCACACAAGCTAATGTTAGCTTGTTCGCTAACCGTGGGGTTCTCTCTACAGCAGCTAAAACTGGGATTAAAAACAGTAAAAGAGAATTTACCTGTCCGTCTTAAGTAGAGTAGAATTCCTGGGTGACTCCAGAAACAACTGACCACAGAAACCTGATCAAACTGGTAGAAGATATAAAGCTTGAATGTTTCGTATAGGTATCTGATGACGTTTTGATATGATCAATAAGTTGGCTCCCTCAATTAAACAAACTGAAAGAGTAAACACTTTATAAACAGACCAACGTGACCAGAGCCAAAGTCAACACGTGGAGATTAGAGGAGGCGGCCTGGGCATGAGGACCTTCAGCCCTCACATCTAAACCATTACATGCTGTTGAATGACACATTAATCTGGATTCTGTTTGTTTATGTCCATCCATGTTCAAGACGCTCCTGCCGCCCCTTCCTGTCCTGATGGTTTTCAGGAGTTCAAAGGTCGCTGTTTCAACTACGTTCCAAGCGTCAGGGATTGGGCTGACGCTGAGGTAATTTTTCAGGAGTACGTCATCTTTCAGAATGAAAGCTTTGAAACATGAGGTGACTGTCTGTCCGTGTCCCCTGTAGACAAACTGCCAGAGCATGAAAGCAAACCTTGCATCCGTGCACAGTGAAGAGGAGTATCAGTTCATTCAGGGGATGATTACAGCACAGACTAATGGCTTTCCAAACACCTGGATCGGAGGCAGTGATTGTCAACAGGTAATACATCACAACAACAGATCTGATTGCTGACAGGACAACGCTGTTTAAATTAATTTTACTGTTCTGTTCTGTCTGCTAGGACGGTTCTTGGCTCTGGAGTGATGGCAAAGTTTTCCTCTATGCAAACTGGTGTCTAGGGGAACCTGACAATGAAGGTGGCAGCCAGTGTTGCACAGAAATGAATTTTGGAGGTAAATCACAACAACATTAACCTTGATGATTGAACAGAATTATTGTTTTTTTTCAAGTAGAGTAAAGTAGAGTTAAATATCAAAAGTAATGAAAAACAATGTGGGCTGTTGAAATCTGGAGTGATGAACAATGACAGGGTGATAAACAACAAAAAAATGCTCCGTATATCAACATGTGAAAATTGTTAGGTAAAAAAGTAGCAGTTCACATGTAGCTTCCTTCACTTTATGGTTGAATTATCAGCCTTTAGTATCACTGACATTTCTTCTGTTGAGATACTGAAGCTGTGACTGACTGCTGTGTTTCTTCTCTTCACAGTTGGAAAATGCTGGAATGACTTAGATTGTTCCTCCAAACTCCCTTCTGTTTGTGCAGTCAGCCTGTAGTAGCTCCTGAGCTGACACACACAGAGACATGTTATAACTACCAAACACACACACACACCTGCTGGACAGTGTGATTGTCTCTGTGTCATCAGTCTCATGTGTAATCACATCTGTAATTCTGTGCTGAAGGGATGGAGCGAGCAGTAACCAGGAGCTGGACTTCCTCTTTGTTCTTTAATAAGAGGAGACTGAACGTGTCATCAAGAGAAACTTGGAGCACAAACTAACCTTTGATGCACAATAAAAATGTGGAGCATTGAAACAAGCTGGTCTCAGGTCTCTTTTGTTGAAATTAATCTTATTAACTTTCACCACAAACACTAGATTTTCTACTGTATCTACTGCACGTGTCACAAAAAAACAACAAAAATGACATCTTTACAACAATCTTACTGTTTTCAAGGAGCCCAAAAAGTGTCAGAAATTACTTCAAATATACAGATCTTACATTCCTGATAAAGGACCTGAGAAAGGGTGATGAAATCTTCTGAAAAAGCTACTAAATGAACCTTTGCATGCTGAAATACATTCAGCAGAAGCTAAAAGCGATGGTGACATGCAGTATTTTTAAAGGGGAATATTTATCCAAAAAGTAGAGCTGTTAAGTGGAAACTGTGTTAATGCTTGCAATTATTCTGGAAACTTTTATGCTTTATATATTTTTTTAACGCACATAATTCCTATCACCAACAAGCTGGTCTCAGGTTCTTTTGTCAAATCAAATCTGTTTAAGTTTCACCTCAAACACTAGATTTATAGTATAAAGCAAATAATCTAATCTTTGATGCACAATAAAAATGTGGAGCATTAAAACAAGCTGGTCTCCGTTTCATTTTGTTAAATGTTGTTAAAAAAAAATGATGGATCAATGATCTACCAGTTTTCAACGAGCCCCAGAAGTGCGTCAGACATTTCTACTTCTACCTTCTAATATGATGAACCCCCTTTGATGGAGCTGAAATCTCCTGGGAAAGCTAATAAATGTACTGGATTATTAAAGGCTGTAAACCATCTATATATTTTTCAAGATGCTTGCATCACACTGTAAAAAAAAAAACGAACAAAATTTTTACAGTAAAAAACCTGCAGCTGTGGTTTCCAGAAGTTTAGTGTAATAAATACAGTAGAACTTTTTAAAATGTTACATTAAAATGATATTAGCACTTTCGATTTCACATTTAAGGTTTTTTTTTAAGATTATATCTTACGCTGAAAAATAGAAAATTTTAGTCCCAGTCTAGTCTCACAGTCAATCTTTCAGGGTCACTATTTACAAGACTACAACTAGATTCTTTTAGCATTTTTCTTTACCTACCATGCAATTTTTTCCCATCATGCTCTTAGTAAAAACTTGCATAGGAGAAGCAGCTTTTGGCTCCAGCTGCTCTATTGTGTTCAGTGGTTTGTGTTGCAAAAAAAAGAAAAAAAAAAAAGAATGAAAACTTGACTATTTAACAGTAAAAATAGATCTAAAAATAGATAAAATAGTGATGTTCCTTTTTCCTGTGGAAGTGGTTTTACTGGCCGACCGGGTTCACTCATCTATTGGTTGGTGATTGTGTTATGTCACTGAGACTTGAGATAATATCAAACATGTTTGATATTTAGTTACTACCGTAAACTTAACCATGGAGATGACGGGAGCGCTGTGACTCCAGTAAAACTCCTAGATTTACTAAAGACTTTCAGCTTTTAGTCTGGGACTGGGGAAATCTTTTGGTGTAAGCCCAGCATAAGGGGGAGCCTAAAAGTGCATGCAAAAGAGCAGCTCCTTTCACATATCTGAGCTCCTCACGTTTACTCCAATGCTAATCCAAGACGCCCTACAAAGGAAAATCATTCTGGCAACTTGCATCTGCAACCTCATTATTTTGGTCACTGCCCAAAGTTCATGACCATAGATGAGGGTCAGATTTTAAATGGACTGGTACCTTATAAGCTTTTAAAGCCTCTCACCTCAACAGACAACGACACTTGCTTGGAAACAAGACCCTGAGAGAACTCCTCCGCTATGGGGCGGTACCTTGCTCCTGACCTGGATGGAGCAATCTACAGTTTTCCCGCTCCAGTGACTGCTGAACGTTACGGTCTGATCAAGTCAACAGTATTGCATTTTTCTAAGCTCCCAAAAAAACTGGACAGGCTCCCCGAATGTAAACACATCAAGGTGCTCACAGTGTATTCTAAATAACATTGTGCATAATAAAACAGTAGTTGTTATTTGCAAATCATGTGGCAAATAGGGGTGCACCGATTTCCTTAATTTCCTTAATTTTGCGGGATCGATTCTTTTATGTCAAACCGATCTTATCTAGCAATCTTATCTACCTCAATAATACCCCCCCACAGGCGAAGCAGTGCTCCCAACTTTGTTGCTAAATTAAGCAACTTTTCAGACCCCCTTAGCAACTATTTTTCAAGAATGATTTAATGACTATTCGAATATTCAAAAATCGATGCCCATCTCTAGTTGTATGTATGTTGTACTATAACGAAACCAAAAACTCAGGACATTTTATTTATGTTTGCAGTTCTTTTGTTAGTTTGTCCTGTAAATTGTTGCTATTTATTTTAAGTTCAATATTTTATTAACTACCTCAGACATTGTGATTTCCTTCAAACATTGAAGGTGATGCTGTGAGTTATAAAAAAATCGGTATCGGTCAAAATCGGAATCGGCAGGTCAGGCTTTTTAAAAATCGGTGATCGGCCAGAAAATTGCAATTGGTGCACCCCTAGTGGCAAATGTAGAGAAATTGCCAAAATGCATCACATACAGCAATAAAAATATAAATGTATAAGACATTTTCAGGGAATTATTTCTATCATGGTTCCCTTGTTTTAAGAAAAATAAATAATGAGGGTTAAACAAATATTGATTTTATCATCCCAGTAGGCCTACTGTCCCATGAAGATGTGTTGCTGTGTCACACACGCCCTGATCGCCACGCAAGCTTGATTACCTACTAAGAGAAAGTCTTTGCTCAGTGCAAATAAAACATTAAGCACACATTTCTGTGGAAGTGTGGCACAGGACACCAAGCTAAGTGCTCAAACAGAGGTGGATGTGTGTTTAAATACTAATAACTTAAATATAACCTGTTACATCTTTATTTCTTTTCTATCTTTGTAACGGAATGAAGCGACGAGTAACAAAGGAGCTATGGTCTGAGATCTTATGCATTTAATAAGAGCAGACTGAATGTGCTGAATGCTTCTGGCACAACTTTATTCAGCAGAGTGAACTGTTGTTTCTTGTCTGATGCAAAAATTAAAGTGTCAAGCATTGTAACAAGCTGCTCTGTGAGTCTGTGTCAAAGGTCATGTTTTAATGAGTTTAGGTTTCCCATATTTCTGCAGCTCAAGAGTGGCAGCTTTGTTGCCATTAAACAATATTGTACATTGTCATTTTGGGGCTAGCTATTGTACATTGCCTCTCTACAAAGGCACAGTGCATTAACTACAAAAATCAATATTAGCTAAAGGTACGCATGGTTTTAGGCCTGCAACTATGGAGGTTAGAACAAGGTTAAAACTATACTATAACACATGCACCGCAAATTAAGAATGAGGCCATTTCCTATAGCTTATAGCAATATATAATTACACAATTTGCTTGATGGTGCTAGCATCTGGACATTTTAAATCCTATGTCCACAATGACACCTTTTGTCCACAGACTCACATGCCACTGTGTTTTTATATTTCTTGAACTTTGTCAAAAGGAAAACTTGAAATGGTTTGGTGTAATGGTGATATTGCAGGAAGGAGGTCAGGGCTCAAGACTTCCCAAATGTTAAAGCAAAAGTCTGACGTTTTGGAATATATGTTTTATCGGCAAGTTGGAAAGATTGATATCACTCTCAGATCAGCAGAACACATACAATCTACAATTCTAGCCAATTAGTTTAGCTTACACTGATAGGGGAAAAGTCAACACGTGTCACTGTTGACTTTTTTTGTTTGAATCGTTTTGAGTTTCCTATTCCAACTACTGTTGGAAGGGTCAATATCAGTCATGTTTGCTCTGTTGCGTTATACTGCACAGCAAACACTCTCACTAGATAAACACTGATAGTGGCTTGGTAAATGCTTCTTTCATTATTGTTTTAGGCAGTTTATCCAGGAGCAGGTTGCTGTGGCAGCAGTACTCCAAATGTAGTCCAGATATCCTCCTCCCAAACCACATTCTCAAGCTCCTAAAAGATCCCATGGTCATCTTAGGCCAGATGAAATACAATACATAATTCACCACGACGATGGGTCTTCTTTTTTTGCTGGTAAAATAACACTGTCTATAACTAAAAGGAGACTTTTATAAAGCCTAGTTTAATTCAACAACCTGAATGCACCTCTGAAATCATATACTGCATGCTCAGAATGAAGGAATACCATCTGCCACTTCAGATATCTACTCTTCAGACATCAATTTAGTTAGCTAAATGACATGTTGCACTAACGCAGGATTTTGCATTTCCCTGATGTTTTCAAATTTTTATTGTTGGCCAATAACCAATCTGTATTTTGTGTTTATGCTATCAGTAAACAAACAAATCGTTATAGATTCTGAATGGGTGTGCTGATCTGCAGTGGAGATACAGGTAGGCGTAGGATGTTGAGTCATGATTTGACAAAGCAGTGGATCCATGATTGCATGCCGTTACTTTGCTCAGCAAACACCCTTACTAGGGAAACTGACAAAATAAACAAATATAATCCATCCTATCTGGGTTCAGATTGCAGGCCAAGCAAAACAGCCAGAACATTATTCACCCAAACAAGCCTGAATGGAATATACAGAATAATCATGCAGGGTAATCTAGCAGATTGTTGTTCACCAAGACAGTAGATTGGAATATTACTACTGATTTACCCTAACTACTGAACAAAACCTCTTACGCACTTAATCACTAAGGGTAGCAAGTCACCCCCAACCTGAATGAAGCAATCCACCATTTTCCAGCAGAGAACAATGATTTCAGGTTTTAATCACTCTGAACCTTTAGATTAGAACCACATACACTGCTAAAATCAGGACAGGGAAATCAACCTGCCAGTCTCCTGCTGACTTTGCCAACCTGGCTGGTTGAGGTTTTCATATGTTATCAGAGTAAACAACAAGGAAAAGGGGAAGAAGATGGGTACCAGGTACTAACTCGACCACATGGACAAACAAGACCATCTCCGAGTCTCCATTTCTACATCAGAGGGGGAAGCAAGGCAAGCGTAGAGAAATGAAACACCAGCGATTCATAAATCTTTTTGCCAAGCATCCTACTGGCCAGTGTCTGTCCAGCATCCGAATGGCCAGGCGTTTGGTAGTGAGTTGGGAAACCTCATCAGCCTTTGTTTGCCTGCCTCAGCCTTTGTTTCAAGATTGTTGAAGGAGCTGACGGGATTGCGTCTGAGATTGTACATGAACCTTGTATGATTTCAAGGACATGTGGACTGGATGGACAAATTCCCCTGATCCACACAGAATCTACATTTCTTCGGATTTTTTGGGGTTTTTTTTTTACGGTTGGCAACGTCCCAGATTTTTCCTCACCCTGGTTTGTGCTTGTAAATGTACCAGTCTGAAGCACTGCCCCGGGCAGTCTTTGATGAGGAGGTCCATGCCAACTGATACCGCAAAACAGAAACTATAACCTTCAGTATTTTAGGCCAAAGCACCACTATCCTAGTTTCTTGCCACTGAAGACCTTTATTAATCTCCAAGATGTCAGTGAAACATTCATTTTCATTAATCCAGACGGGTATTATGACCAATAGAAGTGATTTTCTGTTTCTAACTGCAATAGCAATGTAAGACTAGTGCTATATTTTTCAGCTCTCATATGGGTTTATTATCACATCACCAGCATAAACTAAGCCGTCATGGCTGGCCTGGGGTTTATGTCATACTTCCACAGAAATGTGTGGATAATGTTTTATTTTTATAATGGCACTGAGCACATGCTTTTTCTTGGTAAATATTAAAGCTTGCTTTCACAGCGGGTGTAACAGGGCGTTGTCGTCAAAACAATCCCTAGATCAATTCCAATGAAAATTAAACAGTGAGTCATATTTCCCAACTTGGACAAACCTGTTGTCAGTGTGTGGCTTCAGTTCCAGGTTTTGTCAGAGTATATAAGAGCTAGTGTTCGTCTCATCTTCAACAGGAAGGCTGAAGCTACATGCAGAGACCAAGAAGGACGAAGTGAAGATCATTCTGCAGCAGGTGTAGTACAAACTTTAATATTATTTTTTGACTTTTATATTTTTATAGGTCTGCAGGTCATAAAGCGACAACATAAACTCGTAGCTGAACTACATCTTTTGGATTGTAGAGCTAGACTG
This sequence comes from Centropristis striata, assembly GCF_030273125.1. NCBI lineage: Eukaryota > Metazoa > Chordata > Actinopteri > Perciformes > Serranidae > Centropristis > Centropristis striata. The sequence goes on from NC_081523.1 coordinate 33,895,812, forward strand.
GGTGCTGCTCCAGTCAGAAAACACACAGGATATAATAATCCGGGTATAATGATCACCAAAATTATTTTTCCTGAAAGTACAACACAGGATAAGGGCAAAATCATTTTTTAGCCATTAAACATTTTTACTAAAGATGTTCGCCTGATAACTAAAATGAGAGGACTCACTGTCGGCCTAGCCTTTGGTTGTCTTGACAACTGTTTGTACCTTCATAAGATGTTATGGCGGAAAACAAGAAAGAAATAGGGGTGCAACGGTTCAAGAAAACTTGGTTCAATTATATCAGGGTTTTGAATCACAGATCTAATCTTCTATTGGACTAAGTTATGTAACATGGGACACACACTGCTTTCTTCTGGTAAACGTTCTGTATTTGTTCTACCGATCCATCCACCACAACTTCATCTCTACAGTGGCTTTGTTGGTCTTTAGAGTACGTAACCAGACCTCCTCCTTAGGCTGCTTTTAACCAGATCTGGCAGTGGCGGTAATAATCCCATTCATTTGAGTGGGGGTACTGGGTCTAGTGTCTTTCTGTGTAACCTGGTGCCCCTGATGTTTTCATATCATTATAGATCAAATCCACATTTGCTAAAAGGTCCAACATTGATTAAGCCACATAAGGTTTTGATTGAACTGCCTTTTTAAAATTGGAAAAACAGATAAAATATATATTTGCATTTCATTGTGCACGGCCTCAGGGGCTGGATTTGTAATTGTAAGTGTGTATTAGGGTTGTGAACGATAAACCGATGCGACCGGATATTCAGTTTAACAAGTGAGAGATGCAGCTGTGTCGATAGCAGCCTCCTCAATCGATACAAATCAGCCATGAATTCCTCGATTAATCGGTTGTAGAGTTATGGATCGGGTATCACGAGACTTTGAATCGGTTGACGGCTTCACATAATTACAGTTTGCGTCAGCATCTCTAAAACAACGCGGGAGCTGAAGCTGCCCGCAAAACTGTTGTTGCAACTCCATGGGTCTCTCCGGTCTCTCCCAAATCTCTTATTTTGCATCCATGCTTCCCTCACTGCGCCGTTCACTTGCGTCACTTGCGAAACGTTTTAAGAAACATTAGAAGTCATCTCCTCCGAAGCGTCACGTGAAACGACGTCCGTTTCTAATGACAGTGACAGCGGGTCACAGCTGGATCAGCTGTCAGTCACTTTAACAGCTGTAGACATGCACTCAGAATAATAATAATAATAATAATAATAATAATCACAGCTGGATCAGCTGTCAGTCACTTTAACAGCTGTAGACATGCACTAACAATCAGTGTTTTCTCTGTTTAACAAACAGCTGAACATGAATAACAACCTGCATTGTGTATTTATACTGTGAACTGTGTCCTGCTCAGGGGCACAGGAATGCCTTTATATTATTTATTTTTTTATGAGCCTTTTATTTGCATCTGTATATAGACAATCCTGGGGAAAAATTCATTTTTAAATATCCCATAACATGAGAGAAAATGTAAATGATGTCACTCAGATCGAACCTACTCTCAGGAATGATCAGCCTCACGTGGGACTGATGGAAATGACAAACGATGTAAAAGTGTTTCTTGCTGACAGACTCTCTACTGCTTTTTTTTTTTACTTTAATAGTATCCATAATAAATCTGAATGGGGGAAATAACAGATCGTGAAAGGAAAAAAAGCTTCTACAACGATTTTTCTTTACATTAATATAAATGTAGAAAGATGTTTGTGGTCTTTTTGTTGTTCAGACCCACAATAAAACTGATTTTTAACTCCATGGCGAATCAGAATATAAATAAAATATAAAACTTGTGAGTGACACTATAAAATATCTACAACAAATATTAACTGTGGAATCAAATCAAATCTAATCGTTCTCACACTGTATCAATTCATTTATCAAATTGTTTTTTAATAGAAGTATGTCTGTCTTTAAAAAAAGGTTATCATCATCTTCAACATCTGCAACCATAAAGATGCTGTCTCTGGCTTTACTTGTGTGTGCAATGATGGCTCTGACCAGAGCTACCGGTGAGTATTTTGTTTTAACATTTTCTGCTATTTTGCTTTTGACTGGAATGCAACTGTCTGGATTGGACTACTTGAAAAACTGTTTATTTTATGAAATAGGAAAATTTTCTCAACCCATAAAAGAAAAACAAAAATTCAAAATCATCAAATTTGGACAGTTTGAAACATTATTATCAATTAAACTACCAAAAGACACACACAGGCTGTCCTCATTAAGAGTTTGTATGATTTCTTATGAAAAGTAAAGCACTAGAATTAGTAGGTACCCCATAAAATGTTTTCAGGTTAGATAAAACATAAAGGTAAAAGCAAAGTCCTGTTTTGCAGCATTACAACGTGTTTAAAACAGCTAGTAGGGTATAACAGAAGTTGTCACGTGTCAGCAACGTGTTGAAATTAGTATTTTTCTATGCGAGAAAGCCTTTATGCAAAAACATTTTTTGGAACAAGTTTTTTCTCCCTGCCATTTTGCCTCGCTACATTTGCAATTTTCCTATGCTGCGATGCCCAGAAACATAGTGAACATAGCAATATTAAGAAAAAAAAGAAGGAATACAGGCAGAGTAGATATGTTCTCTGCAGACACTGACACCACCACACAACTACGGGTGTCACATGTAATGATTTTGAATCAAATCAAACTTTATTTATATAGCGCTTTTCATACATAAAAATGCAACACAAAGTCCTTTACAAAAAATAAGAATAAAAACAGACAATAAAAATGACAAAACCCACCCCTCCCTCCCCCACATACACATACGTACACGTACACAAACATGCTCACACACGCATTTAGTCATGCACACACACAAACACACTCAGACTCACACACAGCACATATTGATTGACAGTGTAGAGACATGGCAAGGCACCGAGGATCCAGATGAGGAAAAAGCAACCTGTGGGAGCATCCACACTGAGAGGTGGCAGAGCCCACAGCCATAGAGGACGCCGTCACAGAGACCACCACGACCCGGGGAGACCGGGGCGGACTCCACACATGGTGCAGAGCCGCCCAGACCCCCAGGCCCAGGCAATCTCCAAGACCACATCCCCAAGGGGCAGGCCGAACGCACCCCCCAGTGCGGAGGCCCCCATGAGGAAACACTGGAGCTAAAAACTAAAAGACAACAAGACAGGATAAAAACTAAAAGACAGCAAGACAACAGGACAGGATAAAAACTAAAAGACTAAAAGACAGCAAGACAACAGGACAGGATAAAAACTAAAAGACTAAAAGACAGCAAGACAACAGGACAGGATAAAAAGTAAAAGACAACAAGACAACAGGACAGGATAAAAACTAAAAGACTAAAAGACAACAGGACAGGATAAAAACTAAAAGACAACAGGATAAAAAATAAAAAAATAAAAAACAACAGGAGGGGATAAAAACTAAAATACAACGGGAAAGAAAATATAAACAATGTGATGAACAACTAGATAGGTAAATAGATAGCTAAAGAGGAGAATAAATAAATAAATAGTAAAGTAATCAGTTAAAAGCTAGACCAAACAAGTGAGTCTTGGGTCTCTGTTCCATAGGTGCGGGCCATAATGGCTGAATGCAGCCTCCCCGTAGGTTTTAGTTGTAACTCTTGGAATAATTAAAAGGCCGGAGCCAGACGACCTCAGGACCCGCGAGGGTTGATATGATAAAAGCATATCCGATAGATAAGATGGCCCAAGAGCGTTAAGACATTTAAAAACTAATAAAAGAACCTTAAAATCGACTAGATTTTTTGGCAGATCCTGTACAGTACACCTTTAAGGTTTTGGTGGATAAACCTGACCGGTTTACAGCATTAACAGTGTATTTAGAACAGCCATCGTGTCAGCACAGCACTGTCCCATGACTTCATAAAAATCTTGCCGTAAAGGTTTTTTGTAGGATATTATTCCAATATGAATGCATCAATAACTAGGGCTGGGTTTCAATTTTTTTTTTTTTAAATCCATTAATATCGATATTAAATTTCATTTTCCGATATTGCTTGATTGTCTGGTTGCATTTTCGACACCACACATCTCTGAATACTATTCTTAATGGAAAAATTAATATATTTAATGATGCAGATGGTTCCAATTTACAGCATTATGTCTCAAAAGATGTATTTCATATACCAGAAAAAATATATCGTTAATGAAATATATCAAGCGAACAAACGATCGAAAATTGAAACCTAGTGAATTGGATCGATTAAAAAAATAAAAATAAAATAAAAAATCAGTGGCAATACCCAGCCCTATCAATAACTATCATTTATCTATTTGATACTTTTTGTACATTTTGATACTTCAGTGCTTTTACGAATATTGTTGTTTAATGCAGTTTATAAGAAAGCAGTTTTGTATTTTGTGAGTATTTTTTTTTTTTTTTGTGAAAAAACTAAAACTGACATCTTCAAAAATAACATTGCTTTCACACTGAGGGTCATATGAGAAGAGTGACATCACTCTGATGACTATATGCTAAATAGCTAACAGCTGCTGGCTGGTTACTCAGCATCATAATTAACTTAAATGATCTGCAAGTAAACTATGCTACAGTCACTTTTCCATTAACGCTCACTGGCTTGTCACACTGTCCATCCAGCTATATGGCCGGTGGATGAGGAACAGAATTGTGAGTGTATATTTTTTTTATCAGCTATGAAATAATGTGATTGACTAAAATAAATAAATATAACAGCAGATGTCCCAAGTCAATAACTATTATGTTGAATTGTCTGACCCATACAGATCCAGAAGGACCTTTACCAACCCTACTTCCAACGCCAGCAGGTTTGTGGAGAGAAGATATAAGATAAGATCAATCAAACATAAAAAAATAGATAACAGTAAGGTTGCCTAAGAAGGAATCACAGTTGTGATGATATACAGTATAATTCCCTCTCACCTATAAATGTATATATATAGATATAGGACTCGAATGGCACCCACATTGTCCTGACGGCTGGGTGAAGACCCCGTCCACCATCCAGTGTCTCCGCTACGTTGCAAAAGAAATGACTTGGAGCGAAGCTGAGGTGAACACGATGATTTCTTGTTTAGAAATCTGCTTACTGCAGTAAAAGCACAGACATTACACTGACTGTTTTGGATTTATAATAGTGCTTCATTACGTTGCATTCTAATGCTGTTGATGTTAAAGGTTCTACTCATTAAAGTACCTTTTAAGCACTTTTAATGTCTCTTAACCAAAGTCTTCCAGACTCTCCAAGCCTTTATCATCACAAATTGTTGCAACAAATCCAAATTCTTTGTCTATTTACCAGCTGTTTATGTTAACTGTGATCATTTGTTTGGATCATGATTATTTGATGCGTGCTAATTTCCAGACCAAGTAATCAAAAGAGGATATTTCTAGCTATGAATTAGGGCTGAACGATTTTAGGAAAAGATCTTATTGCAATTTTTCTGGCAGATATTCGGTTCGATTCACAATTTTCTTCGAATCCAGCTTCAGTGCAATATTTACAATGGCCCACATTTATCAAACGAGCGTAAGACAGAAAGTGAGCGTAAAGTGAGCGTAAAGTGAGCGTAAAGTGAGCGTAAAGTGAGCGTGCGATCATTTCTACAAGGCTCGGCATTTATCAGTTTGGACGTGAGCGGAGGGTACGATCAGATCTCACGTCTCATGAGCTTGTGTTTGCAAATTTGAGTAAGCGTGAAGATTTTTTAATGGTGACAAACCAAAGCATGTTTAGGCTACATCATTTATCACTAAAAACACATTTTAAAAAAATACGAGGCTATTAGATGTTGTTTTCTTCTGTTATTTACCGAACAAACTAGGGAGTTCCGGGAGCACGCTCCCAGGGAGAACATCTTTGACCTAAGCATCCTGGGAGAGAGGGATCCCTCTGTTCCTTATCAGGGAACCAACATGGAGGGGAATCTCTGGTCAAAACCACAAATGAACCTAAGATTCACATGTGGCAAGATTACAACAAATACATGCACCGCGAAAATAAGTGGAGGCTCGGCCGCAGTGTGCTTTGTTCTCTTCCAGTCACGTTAGCAGCCATCAGCTTTAACAGGCAGTCTCACCTCACTCTGAACTAATGCTACTGGAGTAATGCTAATGCTGGAGTAATGCTAGAGTGCTCGCGGTTGCGGAGCTGGTCACTAAAAAAAAAAATACAACAATCCCCTATTCTGAACTAGCAGCAGGCTATATATAGCTTAAGATATAGCAGCGACGGGGCGCTGATACTAAATGAATGTAGCGGAAACCCTGATATGTCACATGTTTCCGCTGGATGTTGCAATTTTAGGATTGGTGAGCTTGGCAGGATGGTACGGAGACGGCATGTATGTGTAAATTAGTTGACGCAACAGATCCTGGACCAGTCAGGAGCGCTGCAAAATAAGCACGGCTTTGGTGATCACATGATCGCGTTGTCTGAAAACTCAATTTTGGTCGAAAAAAGATAAATCGTTCAGCCCTACTATGAATGACAAGTGAATATAAGAAAAAGGATCATTTCAGATATCAAGACATTGCTACTTAGATGAGTTGTAGTATAGCTGAAACACCAGATTGTGCTGAAAAATATGAATGCATTTATATTCAAGCTTATTCCTAACCTTGAAAAACATTCAAATTAAGCTTTTTCCCCAAATGTTATGAATATTTACATACGCTGTCTTTTATATACAATATAAGAACATAAAATTCAGTAATATGATATGCATCATATTTTATAAAATCATGTTTGTAGCGTGGCTGTCCTGTGATAAAAGCATCTCTGAAAAGTTTTAAAGAAAAATTTTATCAACACATAAAGGAACAGTTCCAGCTCAAAAAAATACTTTGTTGGCCGCCATATCAGTGATAAAATGAATTTTCTCCTCCACCGTCAGTATCAGCACTGGTCTCAAAAAATCCCAGCAGCTCTGAATTTAACCAAGGTGTGTTTATCTGCACTATAGAGCAACTGCTATTCACTGGGTGGAAACCTTGCATCTGCAATGTTGGACATTCAGCCCTCCGAGGAATTTCTTGACGTGATGAAAAAAGGCGGTCAAAAGTCTGGACAGGTGTGGGTTGGAGGGTATAATACAGCAGAGGTACATATATTATCTTAAAGTTTTTAAAAGTATCTTAATAATGACTATAAATTAAAACAAATATTCTGTTCTCTTTTTTTCCTCACAGGATCCTAGGTGGCAATGGAGTGATTTGGTGTCCTACGGCTTTGATAACTGGTGTTCTGGAGGGCCTGACAACCGCAAGAACCACTGTGTACAACTAACCATTGACGGTAAATCAATCCGCCTTACGAACATAACATCAGTTTCACTCAAAACTGAACTTCTACATTTCCTTATTGTAAAGAACTTTGTACTTTATTTCTTGTATGAAATGTGCTATACGAATAATATAATATTCTTACTATTATTAGTAATAAAAATAATATTATTAGGGTGGAAATCACCAGAGGCCCCATGATACCATATTATCACGATATTCAAATCATGCCATTTTTCAATATGCTGATTGATGCAATAAAAGATATTGTACATAAAAATATGCAGCCCCTTAGGCAACAGTGGAATTTAAGAGGTATAAATAAATCAATTTAAATATTTAAGCTCAGCACCATCTAGTGGACTGCAAAGCAATTGATAATAATTGATAATTGATAATAATTGATAATTTATATATAAAATATCAATACGTGTTGCAGTGCAAAAATATCCTACTACTATGCTGTATCAACTTCTCCCACCCATAATTATTACAACTATTATTATGATTTCCCCAGAATAAGCCAGGCAAGTTAATTTATATAGCACATTTCGGCAACAGGGTATACATTGTGCTTTAAAAAAAGGAACATGAATACAGTAATTAATACAATTAAATAGAAAGTTTTAAAAAATCAAAAAATCAGTGCCCTTGGTTGTGATTTTTGACAAAAACTCAAAGTTTTTTTGTGTGTTTGGTACTTACAGATAATAAAGCTTCGGGATGTTTGGACGACAGGAACTGTGACACTAAGCTCCCGTCCATCTGCGGCATTATAATCTATTGAGTCCTCGGCTCAAAGAGAGGAACGGTCCACCTGCTGCAGACACAAACACCGCTCCATCACCATCTCAAATATAGAACCTGAGGGATCCGTGTCTCATGCTACATTGATTTTCTTTTGCTGCAACACTTCTCAATTAAACAAGAGGCAGAATATCTCTTCCATCTTCTGCCTTTAATAAGAGCAGACTGAATGTGTTGAATGCTTTTAACACAACTTTAGTCTGCACAGTGATCTTTTTCTTTCTTTCTTTTTTTGCAAATTAAAAAGCTTTGCAAGCATCGTAAACATCTGATGTCTGTGAGTCTGTTCAATTTTCTGTTTTTCTGGGAAGTTATGATCAGGACAGAAGTTGGATTAAATCTGACCCTGCACAAAAAGTAAAAATGCATTAAAATCAAAGTTGTTGCAAATTACTGACTGATATCTCACAGTGTGAAACATTAAGACCCATATTGGTCCCTCGCATTTAATATACAGAAATTAAAAAACAAAACAGCGACTATGTATACAAACTGATATTTAAAATCATAAAAATGAATAAAAATTTGATAGTTCTGATGATAAATGAACTCCATAAAAGTGTAAAATAGTATTTAGATATATTTTTTCTGGCAATTATCTTTTAATTTTCTCCCTCTAAGGTAACAAGATAAGAGGAGTGTTTTAAAATGGATGCAGAGAGGTTAAAATGTACAGTACACCATGATTCTGTATGGTGGAAATTTATATACCACAATATATGAAAGTACTGTTACATGTATTTTATATTAACACTATTTTCATCTTTGGCTGCTCAAATGTAAACTTATCCTGAATTCTCAGGTAATTGTATATAATTTGAGTATTTTCTCTTCATGCCACTTTATAGCTCTACTCCGCTAGATTTATCTGACAGTTTTAGTTAATTTAAAAATTATGGCTTTTGCATGAAACATAAAAAGATATTACAGGATATGTTTGTCAATAATCAAACTTTCCAACAGTTCCTTCAGATGAAACAACCAGTCTATTAATTACAAAAAGTAACAAATTGTATATTTTACAATCTTGATGTGAAGTGGGTCATTATTTATTTGATATGCATCATGATACAAAGGTTAACATTTCTGTAAGCACGTCATATATTGACACCACTAAAGGCAAACAATTTCAATTTAAAAAATATAAAATAAATATTTTTTTTTTGTAATCAGAACAGTGGGATCAGCTTTTGCATTAATTTCAGTCCCTCTGCTTATTCTGTAAACTAATTGAAAATAAATGCAGTATTTTTCAGAATCAAAACAGTATCATGAAAAATATCAAGATTAAGATTAAGATTTCCTTTATTAGTCCCACAACGGGGACATTTCAAGAGTTACAGCAGCAAAGTGGATAGCAAAAAACAATAAATAGCAAACAGCACTTTAAAATAGAAATATAAGAGGTATTAGCAAATAAATAAGTAAAATATTAAGTATTAACAATTTACAGTATAAAGAAGTAGAAATATAAAAAGTGTTAATAATTTAAAACAAAAATAGAATAAAATTAAAAACGTATAAACATTAGAGTCTTTAGTACTTCAAAAGTGATATTTTTTCATAGAAACATTTGATGGTACAATATTCAAACATTTTAAGAATACCTGATTTTCCTTTTAACTATTCTCATGATTTTTGTATGATTTTAGGTAGTTATTTATGGACTTTTTTTTGTAATCTGACTACACAAGAGGCATTCCATGAGTGCCGATGTATACATACTATATCATAGAAAAGTTTACTTATGTTAGTAATTCAATTCAAAAAGTGGAAATAACACATTATATAGATCCATTATACACAGAATGAAACACTCCATGCATTAGTTTATTTAATTTCTTCTAATTATAATGATTATGGCTTACATTTAATAAGACCTCAAATTCAATGTCAACCTATTTTAAAAAGTATGTTTAATATGGAAATGTTGGCCTCTGAAAAGTTTGTCCATCTATATGACTTAATTCTTTGTTGGGGCTATTTGACTTAAACTACTAGAAATGGACTTTTCCATCATATTCTAATGTACTGAGATACACCTGTATACCATCATTGGGTTTAAACGACATGTGTTACTCCGCTTTACAGCCCTTTTAAACAGTTAACTACATTAACGGTCGTTTTTTTTAACGTAAGCTTAGATTGTAACTGAAAAAACAAACAAACAAGTAATACCGTTTCCACATACAACATTTTATTTTAATGATTATATTATAGTTACTTGTGATTAAAAACTAGTACTACTTTGCAACGACAAAAGAGGTAGAAAGATAACTTAAGGTACCATTTATTACTCACCAGTCCAACAAGCAAGTAGTCCAGCTCGGCGTCTGTCAGCAGCTTTTCATTTTATTATTTCCTGGAGAAATGCACGTTTACCCTCCAAACTATGTGGCGCTGTCGCGGAAGAATGAAGGGCCTGAAAACTGCAGTCCTAAAACGGCAGCTCTCCTGCTGTGCAGGATTGCCCTACTGTTAAACCCATAGACTGTATAAAAACCCTTGCTGTGTTCCAATACCCATACTTACCGTACTCACTGTACTTAGCTTGAGTACGCAGGGTGTTCCGATTCCGATCGCGGTGAAAAGAAGTGTACTTAAAGGACCCGGATGTTGTACTCATAACGGTCAAAACGCTGAGTGTGGAACGATGTACACTATACGCACTCAACGGCTGCCATCTTGTCTACGTAGCGGAAGAGGCGGAGCCAGGCGGAGCCGCTCAGCTCGAAAAAAATGTTTGTAATGGCGGCCGACGACGCCGGCACATTTTCCACATTTGCTGCGTTAATGGAGCCATATTGCCGGATTGTAGAAGTAAAGATTAAACAACACAAAGGATAATTTTTTCGCCGTTTAAAGCCGGAAGTTTTTCGCGGGTGACGAGCCGCGGCGGCCGTCGCGAGCGTCATTTCCGGTAAGTGCATCACGGAGTATTAGATTTGGAACAACACTCACCTGCTGAAATCTGTGTACCTTGTGAGTGCGGATAGTGTACTGCATTTAAGTGTACTCATGGAAGTATGGGTATTGGAACACAGCACCTCTGTTTTGTTAAACCCTCTAAAAACTGTTAAACCCTCTAAAAACCAGTTGAAGATTTACTGTTTCTAAATCTCCTTTCCTCTTCTTCTTCGTCTCAGTCAGCGTCTTCTTCGCCGCCATGATGCCCGTAGAAGCTGCTGACCCGTATCCGTTTCCCGCTCAACCCGTGCTGTGTTCCGATATCCATACTTCCATGAGTACACTTAAACACAGTTAAACTATCCGCGCTTACTAAGTACGCAGATTTCAGCAGGTGAGTGTTGTTCCAAATCTAATACTCCATGGTGCACTTACCGGAAATTAAGCTTGCGGCAACCGCCGCGGCTCGTCACCCGCCAAAAACATCCCGCCGTGAACCGCGAAAAAAAACCCCTTTTTTGTTGTTTAATCTTTGTTTTACTTCTACAATCCTGCAATATGGCTCCATTAATGCAGCAAATGTGGAGAATGGGCCGCGTCGTCAGCAACGTTACCTCCTCCTCCTGACGTTGACAGACAATGCTCCGGTAGGCCTGATTTAAATCTATTTATACAGTCTATGATTTAAACCTATTCTACGTCATGCATGCTTTTTTTGTCTACCAACATAGCCTATACAATAGCAGCATTAGACCTGTCATTTAAGTTATAGCGGGGGATGACTTTTGTGATCAAGTTATTAAAGTTGTAGTCATGATATTATTAGGATATCAATGATCAAGTTTAATGTACTAGTACTACTAATGCTGTCTCTACTTTCTTTAAAGTTCTTACCATGTGGAGCCTTATTTCTTGAATTAAAAATGCAAACGTTTTACATACCCAGGTTACTGTGTGAAAATACATAACAGAGATCACTTCAAAGAGGCTTTGATTGTCATGCCTAGTATAATGTGCATAATTACCTATCTTTCTTAAGAAACAATGTCAATATGAAAATATGTAATAGGCAACATATTAGCAGTATTTACTGTACACAATAGTTCCACTAGTAGCCTAAAAGAAGTGCAATGCAAAAGACAACACATCGACTTAAAAATGACAGATTTTTATTAAATAATACAAAAAATAAATAATTGAATAACAAACTTCAATAATAAACAAATAATAATTCATGAATTAATGTCCACTTTCTCTTACAGCCTCCCAACCCCAGGCGGTATGCTCAGCTGAATGATACAGTGCCGATCCTCAGGCTTGCTTCCGCTTGTCCAGGGGATCCTTTCATGCCCTTATGGAAGCCATGGTAGGTGACGCAGACCACGGCTGGGAGCCGGAGGTTGCCTGCCTGGTCTTCCTGTTTTGGTTGGCCAGTGGCACATCCTACCGTGTGGTCTCACGGGCCTTTGATATGCCAAGAACATCGGTCCACTGTGCCATCCACAAACAGCAACAGTCCGTCATCCCACAGAGGAGGAGTTGGCAACTGTGGGCGCAGGATTTGCGTGCATGGCAGGATCGGCGGCCTTCAACCGGGTGGTTGTGAACCGGGCGCTTCACAAGAGGCCGACTGCTACCTGAACCTAAGCTGTTTCATTCGGTTCAGCTTCAGTCGGTGGTTGATCACATGGCTAAATGTATTGATGTGTGTGTGGGCTACACGGGGTCAGTTCGTGACTCAAGGGTACTTAAAAACAGCCCCCTGTACCTAGAGAAGCAGTACCCTCCATCAGGGTACTGCCTCATTGGTGACGGTGGGTACCCCTGCCTCTCCTACCCCATGACCCTGATGACCCCCTATCGTCAGCCTCTCAGGAGCCCGCTGCAGGCAAAGACAAAGGCCCGAGTGGTGGTGGAGCGGGCCTTCAGGGTCTTGAAGACCAGATGGAGGGCCATATAAGGCGCTGGAGGTGGAGGTCCTGTTCATCCCGGAGGTCATCCTCTGCTGCACCATACTCCACAACATCTGCCTGAGCCGGGGAGACGTGCTGGATCCTGAGGACGCCGAAGCTGGAGCAGCAGAGGAAGAGGATCCAGGACGGGAGGCAGCACCCCCAGGCACCGTCTCTGGAGCTGAGGAGAGAAACAGATTGGCAGCGTTGTGTTGTGCACCTGACCATGACTACATTTAATTAAATAATTTGCCCAATTTCAACACCTGTGTATGAACATTGATTTATTTATCAAACATATAAAACATTCAAAAGAACAACAGGAACATTACATAAATGATTTAAACACCTGAACAGTAAAACCATTTTAAAATTACGTAAAAACACACTTAAGACTAGCCTGGCTAACACCAGACTAATCTCAAATGAGATTAGTCTGGGAACCAGCCGTTCATTTCTCCGTAGAGGAGGTGTGGTTTACGATCCTCCAGAGCCGTTTATTGGACGCTTAGAATGTCTGTCAAAAGCGTCTGTAGGTAGCTCTTAGCCAATCGTATCAGTTATACCAGATGACGTAGTAGAGCAACAGAGATGGATGTTTGTTGTGTGTGTGTCTGTGAGAGAGTGTTGCTTGCTGCTTCGCTTCTCCAGTTCTCGCTTTCTGCAAGATTATTTATTTTCACGCTTTATTCCCCCTCATGTCATTCAGCCACACACATCCACTGATTTTATGGGCAATAAACAAGCTGCTGCGGGTCTCCCGGCCTTACGGTAGCGGGGCTAATAGCTAATAGCCCCGCTACCGGTGATCTGGCTACGAGCCGGGGGACAGCGGAGCCGCCGAGAGAACTTTCGCTCTAAACTATTTAAAACACCATCTACAGCTAAAGAGAGTTTCGCGTCTGCAGCAGCCATGTTGGATCCGGAAAACTACAAGCTTCCGTCTGCCGGGTAGTACGCGTCATCGTCTTGCCATCCCTCCCCGTTCTGTGATTGGATCCCTAAAACAGGGCTAAGAAACCTCTCTGGTTGCCAGACCCCTTGGCAGTTCGAAATGAAATCGAGCGCGCAAAGCAGTCTGGGTATACCCAGGCTAACTAAAGACATTAATGGAAAAAAAAGTTAATTTTGATGCCAGCCTCTCCAGAATGGCCAGGAAGCGTTCGTCCCTGGCTGCAGCTTCCTGGTCCCTCCTCTCATCCCTCGCTCTCTTCTCCTCTCTCCACCTTTCCTCCTTGGCCACTGCCTCCTGGTGACACCCTACAGATGTAAGTTTTGTCGTACATATTCATATTTACATTTTACAATCGCCTCTGAATAGTTTCTTTAATGTGTTGACATGTATTAACACTGCGCTTGTGGTTACAGTTGTTATTATCGTCCGATATAAGTTCCGGTGTCACCAGAGGATCTGTTCCAACTGGATCTTCTCGCGAAACTGAGAGATCCGAGTGACAGAGAACTCTGGCAGTCATCCAGAACTCATAGAACCGTAGTTTCATACGTAACTCGTGTTCTATTTCATTCTTACTGACTGCCAGAGGCGGTGCTTAAGCACTGGATGACTTATACCAAAAAGGTCACGAGGATACTGACCAACTTATATTAAAATTAGAAAAACGATTGTTTTTCTAATATTTTTCTTGACTACTTACATTAAGATAATTGTCTTCAGACTTTTCTAAAACATTGTTTTAAAATGCAAATGAGCATTCTTAGTAAATATTGACTAATTTTGCATAAAAAACTGGGTAAAGTCTGGTTCAATTTCATTTTGTTGACATATTAAAGGTTTTTACTGAGTGAAATATTGGATCTCTTTATTTCCAACATATTTTTAGGAATAAAATGTTGAATAAGAATGAAAATAAAAAAACTCAATAATAAAGATTATAATGAAAGAGTTGATTACTCACAGTAAGACAATAATTATTTTTATTAAAAGTTTTATGGAATTTTATGTTTAAATATGCAAACGCAGCACTATCTTATGATAACTTTTATTGACTTTAGGAAAAATCTACAGACACAGATAGACAAAGAGGAATCAAAGAAACTGAACACGTACATGAAGAAACACAGTGAGAGTCGGCACATTAAAGCAAGATTTATTAGCGTGATATGAAGCAGAAATGCAGGTTTATAACATGAGATGTGATCTCGCCTATATACAGCTCTGCAGCAGTGTGTACTCTGCACACACACACACACACTGTACAGCAACAGAAAGACACATGTGGTGTGTGAGTCAGCAGCTCATTTGGTCCCTCTGGTGAGTTCAATTCTGATTAAATTCAGTTTGAGGACGAAATGTGCGAAGTGAAAAACTTTAGCAACAAAAATAAATCATCTAGTCTACAGCACCAATAAACCTGTTTGAGTGAAATAACTAGAACTTACAGGAAATTTAGATCAGAAAGTGTTATGAAAGTGTTTCAGTATGCCCTGAAACTGGAATTCTAGAATTTTACAACATTAAATTAACATTAAAATGTCAGTAAAACACATATAGAATAAGAGAAATCTACAGAGACAACACAAATGCAAGTTACTGATTCTATGTGTGAGCACAACAAATGATTAGTGTGTGATCATGAGAAAGTGGTTTAAGTGGAGATTAAGATCAGAAAATGATAAAGACAACTGTTTTCTCTATATCATGAAAAAAATGTAACTTTTTCTTGGTAAAAAAAAAAAGTTTTTATGTGATTTCTTCTGATGAGAAAGCTAAATAGAACATTTTTTTAAGCTGCAACATTTATTAACATTCCCTCTGATCTTCAGCCATGTCTGGGATTGTTCCCATATTTTTTAATAAAAAATGTAAAACATGAAATAGGTCCAGTCACTGAAGAAAACAAAGTAGAAATTTCTTGATATCGTGGAAAAATTAAGCTGTTTTCTCAGCATTAAAGTTACTTCTTCAGAAAACAAATTTCTTACATCAACAGCATAAAAAAATCTTTTTCCTGCTGATGAGAAGCATCAGAAAAAACTTTAATAAAAAGTCTAAAATGGCAGATTCGTCTTCTCTCTCTGACCTCCGGCTGTGTGTGTGAACGTTCTTGTGTTCTTTCATTAAAAAATTAGACTAAAAAACATGAAATAAACCCACTCAGTGTCCACAGAAAAACATGTAGCAGAAATACTTCTTAACAAAAACCCTAAACCCAGAGAGTTAAACTTATTTAATGTTATCAGGCCTGTCACAATCACTATATTTGATATATGGTCACAGAAATGACCACATTATTGTAATTTTAAGACCAATTTATACCGCTGATACAATGATAATATAAAAGGATTCTTACATCCAAGAAGACACAATTATCCTGCTCATAAGTCCAGATTGTTGTTATCCTGACAGGCCTTATTGTCAGTGAAGAATCAGCTGTTTATCACTTTATGCTCCCAAAAAATCTGTTTTAATCTGGTTATTATTGAATTATTTACGTCACGTCAACTTTAAGCTTCGTTCTTCTGCAGCGTTCCTCGTTTCCTCCATTTGTGTTGCAGCTCGTTACGCAGAATTCATCTCAATAGCTGCAAAAAACACAAACAAAAGAGGAAAATCAGCCACTGATCCAGAGAGACAAAAAAGGAGCTGTGTATTTACATCACATCCCGGTGAGAGGAGGAGGAGGAGAGAGAGAGGAGGAGAGAGAGAGGAGGAGAGAGAGAGAGAGAGAGAGAGAGAGAAAGAGAGAGAGAGAGAGAGAAAGAGAGAGTGAGTGAGTGAGAGAGAGAGAGATAGTTAACACTTTAAGGTGAACACTTCCTCTGTCTTTGCAGAAATAGTAAACCCAAAATGAAAATCAAATTAATCAGTGAAGAAGAAGAAGAAAAGAAGAAGAAGGTGTTTCGTACGAGGTCATGGTGCATCCGGAGACGTGGGCGGCGGTCCCGGTATACTGGACGTCACAGCGCACCACATTGTTGTTGAAGTTGGACTCTGGAACCTGCTGACGGGGATTTACTGTAACCTGCAGGACAACAAACAACAACAACAACAACAACAACAACAACAGAGCTTCAGTTTGTTCGTCATGTCATCTCAGCTCTGTGTAAACAGCCTCTCCTGTCCTCTCCTCTCTGCTCTGTGTAAACAGCCTCTCCTGTCCTCTCCTCTCTGCTCTGTGTAAACAGATTCTCAGTGAATATTTGTCATATGACCGTTGGTCTCAGCAGAATCAATCATGTCTTCTCAGTGTCTCTGAGGAGCAGAATTTAATGTTTTTAACAGGATCTGGTTAGTGCAAAGGCTTTATGTTAAATGACACATGTAGAATAAAGAGATTCTGACACAAATATCAACGTTTTAAGCTTCGATTGGGCATGGAACAGTTAATAACTGATGGTCCGTTCAAGGACTGTAGGATAGTTGAAACTCTGATGATAATGCCTGTTTTTAAAGTTTCTTTCTATGATAAACCCACTGGCTGGTTTTAGGATTCAGCAGGAGGACCCTGTCTTATTTTACTAAATGTAAATAATCAGTTCCCTATTCTTCCTATTGAACTCCTAGTAATAAGGAAAATATAAATAAAACTTTCACTCAGGTGTAGAGCAGTAAAAAGGAAAGAGTTTCTCAGCAGACTAACAAACCTTCAGGATGTATTTTCCAGGAGAGACGTCTGTGATGTCGATCCACTGACAGTCAATGTCAGCGTTATAGGTGTCATAGCAACCAGGACTCAAACCCTGCACACAGACACACACACAGCAACACACACCAAAAACAATAAATAATTTAGATGATGAGATTAAACAGAGAACTATAAATCAATTTAAGAAAATGTAGTTGGAATGGAATAGGAACAGTAAAGTTTTTGCTCTTTAATTTCTATGTTTATCTTTGCGGTACGTAGATGTGTATAAGAAAAATATAATAATAATAATACTGACTGATGAATATATGGTTCATCAGAAATATAAATATTACAGGTATATATAAATATATAAACATTATGTTCCAACAAAGACATTTGAGAGGTAAAAACATTCAGCAAGTAGGAGTACAAAACTTGTCACAAACTTTTTTTTTCTTGGGCGCAGAGAACAGAAACAACACATAATTTCTGCTCTCTGCTTTTATATATTTATAAAATATCATATAGATTTTAATCCTTTTTTAATTGAACATTCATGTGTGATTATTCTTAAAAATTAAAAGTCCATCGCTCTTTGAAAGAATCCTGTTATATGATCATTATATCGGAGGCATACATAGATAGGAGAAAGGAGAGGAAACAAGGAGAGAGAGGAGAAAAGGAAAGGAAGTGAGGAGAGGAGACAAGGAAAGGAAGTGAGGAGACAAGGAAAGGGAGTGGGAGGAGAGGAGACAAGGAAAGGAAGTGAGGAGACAAGGAAAGGGAGTGGGAGGAGAGGTCTTAACATTTCAATAATATCGTTAATTGCAATAATTTCTGAGATAATTTATCATCTCACAAAAGGAGTTAACATGACAGGACTATCTGTGTGCGTGTGTGTGTGTGTGTGTGTGTGTGTACCTGGGTGTGTGAGGTGCAGGCGAAGCGGCGGTAGTAGCCCGGGTCACAGGACGTGTCCTCCAGACAGAAGCTGGCCTTGTGGCCCTCAGCGACCTGCCGCTGCGTTTGGTAGTCCAGCAGCTCGTACAGACTGAACTCATCCATGCTGTGGAAGTGACTGAACAACAATAAACAGTCAGTGTATAAACCTGTCATTTATTATTATTATTATTATTATTATTATTCTTTAATCCACCTACTTGTGGCAGCTGTGCCACTGCCAGGCGTATCGAGGTTTACTGGGCAGGAAGTCAGCTGTTCCCTGATTCTTCACACGCTGAGGGAACCGCAACAACACCCGCGTGTCATAATCACTGGAGTAACTGGAGGAGCTGAGGAGGAGGAGAGGAGGAGGAGGAGGAGAGGAAACGAGAGGAAAGAGGAGGAGAGGAGAGGAAACAAGAGGAGAGAGGAGGAGGAGAGAGGAGAGCAGAGACAAGGAAAGGAAGTGAGGAGACGAGGAAAGGAAGTGAAGCAACAAGGAAAGGAAGTGAGAGGAGAGAAGACAAGGAAAAGAAGTGAGGGGACAAGGAAAGGAAGTCAGAAGAGGGGAGGAGATAAGGAAAGGAAGTGAGGAGACAAGGAGAGGAAGTGAGAAGACAAGGAGTGGAAGTGAGAAGACAAGGAAAGGCAGTGAGGAGAGAGGAGAGGAGAGGAGAGGAGAGCAAACAAGGAGAGGAGGAGAGAAGACAAGAGAGGAGGAGATGAAGGGAGAGGTAAAAAATGAGGAGGAGAGGATATAAAGGAGAGGAGACAAGAAGATGGTTCAAGGGGAAATAATAGGAGAGGAAATGAGAAGAGTAGAGGAGATAAGACAAGGACAGATAAGGAAACAGAAATGTTTACAAGGAGAGAAGGAGCAGAAAACAAGGAGATGATACAGTATATTTGCTGGATAAAGACGTTCAATTAGTTATTTTTTAAATCCTAACAGTATAAAACATCTGTCCAGCTGCAGTTCAGTTAAAGTTAATTCAAAGTATGTATCTGCTCCGGGTTAGAGTGAATGACACATTCAAGCTGTTTGGAAGTTTTTCACAGTTCATTCTTCCCACTTTAACTTAGAAAAATCACAGTAAAATATGAATATAAAGCAAAAACAGTGTGTGTGATCACAGACTGAACAGTTTTCTGTGTGATGGATGTGTTGGTGTTGTCTTACGAGGCGAGGCAGTTCTCCTCGGCAGCACAGCGCAGGCTGTACATGGCCATCCTCTGGACGTAGGTGGCGATCTGGATGTAGTACGGATCGGGTACCAGGTCAGGCAGACCTGCAGGAACAGGGACGCAGAGCAAATTGAAACATCCCCCATTTACAGTTTAATGAAAATGCTCTGCTGGTTTTGTGAGTTTTCCTCTGAAGTTTGGAATACTGAGTGCTGCCCCCTGTTGGTCTGGAGACTCGCGCCCTCACAGGTGCAGAACTCACCTGCTGCTTAATCTTTTAACTTTTTACAGAAGATAAAGTGTCTAACCAGCAGGAGTGGATATAACTAAGTATTTTTACTCAAGTACTGTACAAATCTGAGGTATTTTACTTGAGCATTTCCACTTTCAGCTACTTTATAGTCATACTCCAATACATTTTAGAGGTAAATATTGTTCCAAAAATTCCAGCAGGGGGCGCTGACGGCGGCTGCAGAAACATTTGGGTCCATTCATTTCAATACAAAATGAGAAAACTTCTCACTTGATTTTTATTTATTTATAGGACAACACTATGGTCTCAATCACTAGTAAAAAATCTTCTTCAAGACAGTTTGATGTTAATAGTGTAAATTATGGCCCCATTTAGAAGAAAATAGAAGATAAAGATTCATATGTTTTGGGGCGTGGCAACCTTTGATTGACAGGTCACTAACAAGGTGAGCCATCATCAGGAGAGAAGAAAAGCAATGTGTATCCACGGCAAGGTGTCAATAAAGTTTTATATATATATATATATATATACCCACTAACATTGGGTGACCTCACGGTCACTACGTCCATTATTTATACAGTCTATGGATTTATCTGACAGCTTAAGTTTCTAGACAAACACTATAAAATAATCAATAAATTATATATGATGCCAATTATCATATTAATAATTTGTCCCCAGGGGGAAACTCACAAGAAACCCAGTAAAATAATATAAATAAATCAAAATATTTTCCACATTTACCAGCTGCAACATTAAAGGGATAAAAAAAATGAATGCATCAATAAATTATATCTAATAATATAATATGTATAATTCTGAAATGCATCTGCATCATGAATCAATTTACTGCTTTTATTCTTACTTTAAAAGTATATTTGTGTGGTATTATTAGTTTACTTCTTTCTCTGATTCCTTCATAATAATAAACGTCATTTAAAAGCTATGGAGAAAATATCATAAAATTTTAATATCTATCATGTAGACTTAACTCTATATATGATATTCACAAAATGAGATTACTGACAAACAATCATCAGTAATGTGGGTGTAATGAGTAGTTTGGTCAAGGTGAATAATACAGCACCCTGGGAAGTAAAAAAAAAAGAATAAATTGGAGATTTTTAAACGTCTACTTCTCCGGCATAATTTCACCTAGAGACTCCATTTAAACTTTAAACAGTAGACACAAGTCTTGTGTATTGGTGTATTAATCCACGTTTCGATAGGTCATATAGTTTTTTATCAATCCCTGTTCAATGACCATGATCATTTTTGGAGAAATTTTGAGATTATAATGGGTGTGTATTGCACGGAATGTTCGTGTCACAGTGTGTGACATCATCGCCAGAGTGTAGAGGGAGAGAAAAAACTGTCAAAAAATAAATTTGAAAACTGCGCTCCAGGCCGCAAATTCCACTCTACAGAAATAATTTATACATAGAAACGTAGGAAAATTTGTCTTCTCACTCACAATCCTCTCGTAAAGCTGTCAGAGTTATAGTTTGGCCGTAGGACGCACAGATGCGCCACCAACACGCACCAACAGCCTCATTGGCTCCCACATTTAAAAAAAATTCTTATAAAAAAATCATATGTAGACGTTCAGGAAGAACTCAGGACGCTCAAAGTGAAGTCCGATTAATGATAGGTATGATGGTTTTGCCAAAAATGCTTTCTGTTCGAGGCCAGAAATTCCAGTCTGTCCACCTCTGGCTGCTGTCACTGTTCCAGTTATAGTTATAACATTTCTAGTATTAATTGTCTGAAATCTCTGAAGAATCTCATCATAGTGTATACACACCGGCAGTAGCCCCCGTGGCCCTTTCACAATTTCCCCAGAGGAAATTTTCTCGTTATTATCATTATTATTATTATTATTATTATGTATCGAGCCATAATATGTATATAATCTCCAGCCCTGTCACACAGGTGTTCAGACTGAGTTTAAAGTTGATCCTCCTGTAATCAGTTACAGCTCTGAAAGCCTCTTAATGCCAGTTTTTATTGGCTCATTATTCCTGAGCAGCAGCTTGATCCTCGATAATCCCTCACATGTTCACACAGGCCTGAAACTACACACACGTTTCACTTTACAACCGTCTGACATTCAATTTAAGCTTAAATCCAGAAGGAAATGTATTCAGTTTGTGATTCGTCTGCAGCTCTTCAGGTATCATCTGCTGCAGGACTTCAATGGGACAGCTCATAAAGCATCAAATATAGGATCAAAAAGGTAGAAATAGTACAGTAAAGTATAAGTATGTCAAAACTGTACTGAAGTACAGTTCTTGAGTAAAAACGCTACTATCGCTACTACTACCTCACAATATTCAATCAATCATACCCTGATTTATACAACATTCTGTTCCTAAAAGCAAGACAAAAATAAAAAAAGACAGTATTTTCTGCTTTATGAAATGATAAAAGGAGATTTCCCAATTTCCTTCTGTAAAAAAACTTTGACTCTCATATACAAAATAAAATAAGAACTTTGAAATTTGCTTTATCCAATGTTCAGACTTATGTCCTGGACATATATGCAAATTGGTGCATATTTAATGAGTTTGGGCCTCATTTGCATATCTAAATTTCTACATGAATATATGAAGTGAAGTATAGAAAATCTCTGTCTTCAAATCTTTGTCTTTTCCATTAACATTGTATAAAAACCTAAAAAGGCCTTTTTTTCAAAATGAGTTTTTTTCTCATAAATATCAACTTCAGCTCCACTTACAGACACCAAACTGACCAGTTTTATTTCCTAACTATTTTCAATCATGCATACCCTGATTTATACAACATTTACTTTCTAAAACATGATAAAATTAGATTTTTTTATGGCTTTTGACAGTATTAAGATAGTAGTAAGACGATATCCCAATTTCCTTATGTAAAAAACTTTTATCCAATATATCAATGTTTTTGTTTGTGTCAGAGAGAATAAACAACATGAGAGAGTAGAGGCAGTCCTGTACCGTTCTGGTGGTAGCTGGTCCCGTAGCCGTGGTGGGGCTGGGTCCTGGGTCTGGGTCTGTAGTACGAGTTGTAGTAGTTATAGTAGGGGTAGTAGTTAGAAGCCTTGTACGGGTTATACGGGTCATCCCCGACCATCCCGTCCTCCGGTCTGCCCGGGGCTGACTCTCCGTCTCTGGCAGGCAGTGGCGGCGGGTGCTGGCGCATCATCGTGCGTAACTGCGCGGCGCCGCTGGTGGCGGGGACGCGCGGGGAGCCCCGGGACGGCGCGGCAGGGGCCGTGTCGTTGCTGCTGCTGAGGACCACCACGGGCTCGCCGCGGCGGGGCGACCCGGGCTGCCTCCTGCCGGACGGCCGGTACTGAGCGCCACGGCTCAGGATGCTGAAGACCTGCCCGTTGTGTTGCCATGTCAACCCGCGGCGGAGCGCGTCATCACCTGCAGCGTCCTGAGAGCGAACAGCGTCCAGAAAACTGCACAGGAAACACACATGAGCCAGAGACAGCAGCAGGGCGTCAGGGGACAGCTCCTTCATTATTATTAATAATAAATTAATCTTCAGAAAGAAACTTCTTCTCCTGCACACACACACAAACACACTCACTCACACACACACAGCTGCGGAGATGGAGAGTTTCTGTCAAGTGCTGCAGCCTCTACTGCTGAGAGAGAGGGAGAGAGAGAGAGAGGAGGAGGAGGAGGAGGAGGAGAGAGGGAGGGAAAGGGAATCAAACTTTTTAACAGCTTCTGGATGCGTCTCATGACTTTGACCTTTAATAACAACAACCAGATGAAATGTGTTCCGTTTATATAAACTGCATCTATAGATGTTTCGCAAACAAAAAAACCCCTGATGCATCTTTAAAAAATTACTCATTATTATCATTAATCTAGATTGTTTGGATGTGAATGTGGAGCTGCCCGTTTTAAATTGAAAGAGCGTCTTCAGCCAGTTAACAGGGGCCCTCTTTCCAGGAGGTCGTTATCAGCCCGTTTGATTAGATTGCACCTTCACTTTTTTTAAAGTTTAGGTGCTAAAACTATTGTATAAATGGAGAAAATAAAACATGTGGTTAGATTTGGGAAAAAACATCATTTTTTTAAAAAATTGTGGCAAATTGGCAAAACTTTGCTGTTAAGTTTGTTAAGTTTAAGATTTGGACTAAATATCTTACATGATGCACATAGGTGAACGGTCCCTTTTAGAAAGGATGTTTAAAAGAGAAGAAGCTGTCCAGGTTTAAAGCAGAACGGACTCTCTTCAACTCAAATCAAGAACAGCGGTTTCTCACATTGTCCTTAGCCCAAACTGATATGTTTTGCTCAGTTTTTTTTTTTTTTAAACACAATTACAGTTTACACTTCTGCCAAACCCAAACAGCAGCAGCTGAGTTCAAGCTGGACACACAAAGTGACAGACCAAGCTGAGTGTTTGGACAGAAAGCCTGGGAGGTGGTCTTTAGATTTCAAAAGGTTGATTTCACATGCACTTAAACACACAGAGCAGTTTCAAAATGCAGAATAATAAAGCTACTTTCATGAAAGTAGTTGATTATCTCCCTGCAGAAAGTTTCATCTCTCTGCAGGATGATTTTATGCAAAATAACTGAAACCAACAAGATGAGTTGGACTTGGATTTGTTGTTGAAAACATCTGTATGATCCCTTTAAATCCTACCAGGCTGTGCAGGCAAAGACTGGAGCTGAAGCTGCAGTTTTTCTTTATAAAAAAAACCAAACGATGTGACCTTTTGTTTTCTCTCCACAGGGCGAGGTGTAATTAGAGCAAAGCTTTGGCCTCATAAGTGTCTCAGTCTCATTATCTCTGTGGTCAGAGCTGCTCTCTCATTTCACTCTGACAGCTGACGAGGTGAGAGTCTCGAGGGTCCCCGCAGGAGAAAAGAAACGTCCTCTCAGGGCACCGTGAGGTTTAACCTGTTCAATATGTGCCCGTTCTTGCAGGTTCAATAACTGCTCATGTTTTGTTTTTCTAAAACTAGAGACGTGTCTCAGTTTTCATGGGTCAGGTTTGTGGTATTAGAAGCTGCTGTTACTGTACGTGCACATGAACATGAACTCTGTTCCGAGAAAAAAAGCTTTTGTATGGTTTTATAGGTTAAATGACCTCCCTGTCCCGCTGAGCGCTCAGGATGCTTTAAAAAAAAGCTGAAAGTGAAGCACTTACCAGCCGAGAAGTTTCCTCCTGTCAGAGCACTGTAAAACACACAAGCTGCCACCCACATGCTACACACACACACTGACACACACCTCAACACCTTCCCTTTACACTGATCCATATAAGTCACTTCACACAGGTTCAATGTCCCTTTAGATGACTTCACAGTAAGTAATTTACCTCCTGTTGTGTCACATGATCTCGTCAGGTGTCGTCATCTGTCGACTTCTGCAGAAGACACACTTTTACCATTTCTTCATTTGCCACTTTAACGTGTTTGCACTACTAGTTTTTTAGTTTGGTCTTGGTTGTTTGTTTGTTTGTATGTATGTTTATTTTATTCTATTTATACATTTTCTTATTTTTATTCTGTTTATTTATTTTTTATTATTC
This sequence comes from Centropristis striata, assembly GCF_030273125.1. Classification (NCBI taxonomy): domain Eukaryota; kingdom Metazoa; phylum Chordata; class Actinopteri; order Perciformes; family Serranidae; genus Centropristis; species Centropristis striata. The sequence continues at coordinate 33,921,274 of NC_081523.1, forward strand.
TATTTAATTTTTATCATTCTATTTGTAATCTGTCTTTACTCTGTACTTGTACTGCTGCAACACCTGCATTTCCTGATTTTCCTGATTTCCTGATTGGGAATCAATACAGGAATATCTCATCTCATCTCATCTCATCTCATCTCATCTCATCTTATCTTATCTTATCTTATCTTATCTTATCTTAATAAAGCAGAATATTAAGTAGCAACATTTTCAGCAAAGAATCAACACTTACTGTCATCAACAGCATTTAACACCTAAATCTATAGAATACAACTATGAAATACTATGGAGCTGTTATAAATGTAGTAAAGTTTTGGCTTTAATCCAGTAGATCACCTCAGCCAGCATCCACAGCAGAGGGAGCAATGTCGGCTCATGTTTAGGGCAACTTTGACAGCCAGACTACATCCACTTAAGGTGATTTTTGTGCCACTGACAGGCTATGATTGTTACATTAGTGTCTGACAGTGTCCTACAGCCATAGATCATTTTGTTTAAGAGTACAATCTGTTTTGTTTAACCAGAAACAGCAGATATGTTGCGCTCACCAAATACGCCAGACTTCATTGATAAAATCAGACATTTTACCGTATTGTACCTCATACATTATAGAAACAGAATAAAACTCACAGAACAGTCTTGCTTAGTTATTCTCCTGCTTACTCAAGTTTGGCCGAAATAAACCCTTAATTCACCCACTTAAGAGTTTAATTTGTTTCTGTCAACTTTGAATTAAGAGTTTTATGACACAGTAAAATCGCTGTTTTAGTGAATGGAGTCTGGTGCAGTATAGCGCGCCACATAGCTGCGGTTCACAGTAAAACAAACAGATTTTACTTCTCAATAAAACAGTCTTTCTCCGTATGAATAATTTATTTTAAATATCAGTTAAAAATCATTATAAACATTAAAAACCAGATGTACTGTAACTTCAGTTGCTAGCCTAGCATGCTAGTTAACGATGTGTTGCTAGTGTTAGCGCAACAGGTTTTTGCTCCTTCCAGGAAAAAACATGTAAATCTACTTCAAATCTCCTCTTCTGTCGCTCATTAGAAGTGTTGTGAATGTCAAGAATAATCTATTCATGTTTTACTTGTTCGTAAACAGTTTTGACAGTCTTGCGAGACTTGAGTAACACTTTATATATGACTATATGACGCCAGAGAGAATTAGATGATTCACTAACGTAAGATATTAACAAAGCTAGTAGTCATGTTTCAGTTCATCAATGTTCATTGTAACATTATAACACAATTAAAAACACCTTGTTAAAGACACTTTAAGGAGTCGGCTGTTCACTTTGAATAACGGTTGGTCCTGGAGCTAACTAGAGGGGCTTGTTTAGTGTAGCCTCTGCCACTAGTATGAATGTGTGTGTGAAAGGGTGGATGAGCACAGTCTGTCGTGTAAATCGCTTTGAGTGGTCGCAAAGCGACTAGAAAAGCGCTAAAAGTGCAGGTCCATTGAGAGCAGACCTGGGCATTGGGCGGCCCGCGGGCCACATAAGTTGGCTGTCCTTGTCCGGCCCACGTGAGGTTACCCAGAAATTAGAAATCAATACAACCACAGTGCTTTTATTTTGAAGGCGCTTTACGTATATCTGAGTTACCCGAGTTACTCCGATACCGTATCGGTGAGTACTGGAGTCCAGGCACCGTTTTCCAGTTAGTTCCGTTAGCCCGGTTAGCTTCGTTAGCGCCATTAGCTCAGCTACAGTCAAACTGGAGCAGTCCGTTTATTAAACAAAAGGAGCAGTGCGACAAATTAACTGTGTACATGTGAAGTGCGTACTTGTGTCTCTGTTGTTAAAGTTTATTGTTACCTCAGAGACATAATTTGACGTCACGCGCGTCTTTTTCTGGTCCGTCGTCATGGAAACATGACTCCCTGTCAGGGCGTTTGGACGAGTGAAAACAAACGACATAATCACTGTATAATACCAGTATGTGTAAAAAACATTAACTGTGGCTTTTTAAATAAATTGTTATTAATCCGTGTATCATTCGTTCTTTCCATTTTCAATTGGCAATCAAAATCATTTTTTTTTCATGTTTCAATATTAGGCTCAGATCAAAAATACGAAATGGAAAAACGGGAACCAGGAATTAATTTGATTTTAATATTTAATTGGTCGGGTTTACGTGACCCGGATGTTTGACTGCGGTCCAGTCACTCGCTTCTCCATAGTCAATCCAGCCGTCACTATGTAGTGCGCCCGTATTCTGATATTTATTGTAAATTCATTGAGACTGCTCAGAGCGAGCTGACATGAAGGACAAACACTTTACTGTCATTCTTTCTCACTTTTTTTCCAGTATAAAACTCTTACCAGCAGAGAGGAGATGAACTATTAACTTTACATGAACACACCGTTTTACAGAGGATTTAACCTGAACCAGACTTTGCAACAATAATAATCACATTACATTCATGCAGACGTAGTAGTATATACTACACACACACACACACACACACACACACACACACACACACACACAAATATAGGCTATTTATAACACACAGGTATGAGATGGGTATGGTATGAAATGTGTGAAAGATAACTCCTAGCGTTTCTCTCTGTGTGTGTGTGTGTGTGTGTGGCCTGCCAGTGACCAATGGACATACCACTGTTCTTTAAGAGAAATAAGACAGATTCAGGTGAGAGACTAGGGACAGTCCATAATGATCTTTGTCTTGTTTTTTTTCTTCTGAGTGTTAAGCTAAAGTAACAGATAATATAAATCAGCTATCTGTATGTTGTATCAAATCACTTATGTAGGAAATGGTCTGCTACAATATATTTGTGTATGATTGTCAGTGCCATGGGAAAGAGAGAAAGATGGAGAAGGAGAAAGGGAAAGGCACCTTTAGTTCTGTCAAGACCTCAGTCCACCCATTAATTAATGTGTAATTCACTCAAGTGGACATATACTCTTGGGCGTTTGACTTGCTCATCAATAGTTTATTGAAAGCAATGTGATTTGTAGTGTAAAACTCCAAACATACAGTATTTACCTTAAATATTAACTTTTTAAGGGTGAACCCTTTGGGCAGTTACTTTTATTAATTACTGTCCCTTTAAGTTTACAGGTTATGAACTATGAATAAGGCATCTGCTGCATAAAACACATGTAGCTGAGGGGTCATGGCGCCTCCATGAATCGGATCGTTCCAGGTTTGAATTTGGCCAGACATTTGCTGCAATCCCCATGCCTCTCATTCCTAATTTCCTGTCATCTTTCTGCTCTCAAACATTTCACCACACAGCAGCTTTTAGACATTTTTCTGTTGTTTGCTAGCAGACAGAACTGACGAGGAGGCTCCTTCATTCAATACAAAATTAACGGAGAGCTCAGTGTTGCCAACTCTCCAGGAAGGAAAGTTTCTAAGGAAGATTCTTGTTGTTTTCTTTAAATGTAACAATTCCAACCCTCCTCCTTTACCCGGGCTTGGGACCGGCAAAAGTGACTCACAAGGGGCACTTTGGCAGAGTTACTTAGGTTTTGTTTTCATCATTATAATTATTATTTCTTTTGTTCTTATGGTCTACTGAGGAGCCTACAACAAGTAAAACATGATTTTGTAAACCATAAAATTGAAAAAATGTATACACTATATACATTAACAATATAAATGGACCAAAAAGACACAATAGAGAAAACTGTCAATGGACTGTCAACACACACAGGCTGTGCTGGCTCAAAGAAAGAGTGGGTCATCTTCATTTTGGTCAAGGCTCGCTATGGCAGGTTCAGCAACTGAGGGAGCTCACTTAAATGAGTAAGCAGCTGATGTGCCAGAAAGCTGCAAAACATGATCAGACAGCTGGTGGTCATAGCAAGCCTCACCAGACAGCTTCAGTCCATATCAGATGCAGAGGATGGAGTTAAGGGTCTGCAAGTGTAGCGGGTGTCACTCTGCGTTGTGTTGAATTTCTTTGTTGGTAATTAAGGACACCACAACAACGGGATAATTGCAGCTTGTTTATTGGCTCCTCCTCTTTTCTCTCATGGTCTCCATTCTCTGTAATATATTACAGTAGTGAGCAATACAGATCACCTCCTATTGTCACCACATTCGCTCTCAGAGTCCCAAAACACAGAGAGTAAGAGAAATATAATATTTACAATAACAATAATACATTTCATTCAAAACAGTATTGACATCTTTATAACAGTGTGCAATTTTCAGACCAAAATGAAATAAATATAATGCCAATGTACATGCCTGTAATACATTACAGTAGTGAGCAATACAGATCCCCTCCTATTGTCACCACCTATGAACCAACAACAACACTCTTTCACTACACCAGGAATGGCGTCTTTTTGACAATGCACCTTCACTCTACTTCAGTGTGTCGGACTAACAGTTATTTACAGTGTAGGGTAGGGCATGAAAATAAATTACAGAATATATGAAAATTGCAACACATGACATCATTAAACCTCACTTCTTTCAATAACAACGATGATAAGGAACCATAGACTGTATATAAATAATGGACGTAGTCACCGTGACGTCACCCATTTGTTTGTGGACTGCCCGTTGGAAGCCTCGAGTTCAGCGTTATACTCTTCGCCATCTTGTGTCGCCATCTTGTTTCCGATACGCGGAGCAGCCGCTGCTAAACATGAATTAGCAGCGGCTTCTCTCAGTCAGGTTGCCGGTGTAGAGAGGTGTGTAGTCAGTGTCATCAGATCCCTCTCCTCCTCCACAGTCCAATTACGGTCTGCTCCGCGTATCGGAAACAAGATGGCGATGCAAGATGGCGACGAGTATAACACTGAACTTGAGGCTTCCAAAGGGCAGTCCACAAACCAGTGGTTGACGTCACAGTGACTACGTCCATTATTTATATACAGTCTATGCTTAAAATACATCCACAGGTGTGTCTCGAATGAACTCTAATGTTGTCAATAAATCAGAAGCTTCCAAAGACATGAGAGCATCATCTGGGCTTTCCCAAATTGTTTCAAGGCATAATAATGTTAGTGTATGTAAACTTCTGACTTTGAAGAAAGTAATAAAAAATTGTCTAAAAAAATCCTTCTCTCCAAAAAGAAATAATTTTGGTAATTCTGACGGACCTAAAACAGGAAAAGTGATTGTCTGTTTTCATGTCAGACAGTGAGAAAAAAAAGCATATGTGTCTTTTTATATAGTGTATGTAAATTTCTGGTTTCAACTGTACCTTCGCTCTCAGAGTCCCAAAACACAGAGAGCGAACACAACGCGGGAAAATTACCAGGGCAAAATACTAACTAAAACTTACATGTAATTGCCTCTGTGTATATCCAAATGATACAGAAAATATTTTGGCCACACATGAAGATCACAATCCCTTGTAAAAATTAAATAAAAAAACAGGAAGTTACCCCTTACAAATGCAAAATCAAATATTCTCAGATAACACCTTCAAAATAAAAGTTTTCCGCATTATCCTAAAAACATCAAAATAAAAGTTCATAATCTAGTGTAACAACATCTCTCTGCTACACAAGGACATTCAATTTCTGAGTTTTCTTCTTACCAAACTCATCTAGTTGAACACTCTCTCGACTTCAGCAGCTGACCAAACGTGCAAACCCCACAAAAACCCACACAACACTTAATAACACTAACCCTATTTCTTCTCTGCCGATTTTACAACTTAAAAGATTTTTTTTCATGTTAGCAAATCAGTTGTTCATTCACTAAATGCGGGTGAACCTGAGCACCAGGCGAAAACCCCACATCACTTGATAAAACCAACCCCATTTCTTCTCTGCAGATGTCACAACTTTTAAGGTTTTTTCATGTTAGTGAATAAGTTGTTCCTTCACTAAATGCGGGAAAACCTGAGCACCTGGCGAAAACCCCACCTAAAAAAACATGACACACTTCACTTACACGAAAGTAGCCCTGTCCCTACGTCTGCAGCAGAAGGCTCTGCCCACAAATGAAAAGAACCTGACAAAGGCATTGCGCTTTCTGGATCCGCCCATCAGGTGATCTCTGACACAGCAGGCAATGTACTGATCAAAGGCTGGTTCTTCTGTTGCCAAGGAGACCAGAACATTTTCTACACAGCCCCACTTTTTACACAGGTCCTTGAACATAGTCTTTTCAAGGTTCGTAAAAGTCTTTGAGGTGGCTTCAAAGTCTAGACACTCTACTTCGACCAATGTCCTTTCCAGCAGACGCTCACAGATTGCCTTTGGGTCAGCGAAATTCCAGATAGGGTTAATTTTGTTGAACACCTGTGAAATCAGCCTTTCCAAGAAAATCCTAAGGTGCTGTTTGTTTTTTTCTTCCCGTCTTTGTTTCTCTTCTTCTTCCTGTTCCTGTTCGGCCTCATCCTGGGTCTCCTCCAAAACTAGCTCAGGTGATTGTACCCTCACACTGGTGCGAAAGGGTGAGCGTGTTGGGCCACTGTGGCTCTCAACAGTTGAACGTACACTCACTCTGATGCCAGATGGTGAGCGTGATGGGACATCTTCTGCAAGAGTTTCAGTTACTCTTTCACTGTGGCTCTTAACAGTTGAATGTCTGCTCACTCTGGTGCCAGATGGTGAGCGTGATGGGACATCTCCTGCCAGAGTTTCAGCTACTCTTTCACTGTGGCTGTCGACAGCTGAATGTCCGCTCACTCTGCTGCCAGAGGGTGAGTGTGTTGGGACATTTTCTATAAGAGTTTCAGCTACCCTTTCACTGTGGCTGCTGACCTGAGTGTTTACCCACCAGCCCATTAGCCCCAGGAAGTTGAACACCTTGTTCCTGATGTAAGCATACATGTTAGTAGGTGACACAGGAACGTCCACTGGTTCTGGTTGCTCATCACTTATCTCCCTCTCCAAGTCTTGCATGCCAACATCATGGTGTATCATGCCACTGCTGATATGAGAGTAGAGGGTGTCACTGAGTTCCTGTGTAAATTTCTGGTCTTCACCACTGGAAACCTTTTTGAAGCTCTGTAGCACCTCATTCCCACTCTCTGGTTTTTCAGAGTCCACTTTATGTATCAAGGAGTCAACACTAGCTATGAGTGACTGCACTGAATGCCTGTCTTCACATACGTTGTCCTTGTGATATTTGGCCTTCAAGTGCTTCACCATGCGATAGATGGACACCTTGGCAAACCGCTTTGCAAAAAAGATCTTCATTTTGCTCTTTGCTCCTTTCTTTGACTCTGTTTTGAATTTCTGTTCCAATTCTGGACTGGGGTCAGCAAGAGTCATCTCCTCTAAGCTCTTAGTTTCTCTAGAAATGAGCTTAGCTATGTCTCCTGCAACACTGACAATCTCCTTTGAGTGTTCAGCTTGCAGAAGATCATACTGGTCTGCCACTTCATCAAGAAGAGGTTCAAGGATCTCGTTTACCTCCGTGCTGATAACTTCTTGGTAAGTCTCAATCACAGATTCTTGTGATGAGACCTCGTCCTCGTCCTCGTCGTATGATGAGCCTTCACGCTGACTTAGAAATGAAATCGATATGCAAGAGGGTCCATCCGTATCTGTGAGCTCCATAACTTCTGTCTTCTGGGAGGCTGTTGGACTTTTTTTCTCCTTCTGCTTACGTGGTCGGACAGAGCAGAAGGCATTCATCTTACCTGCAAATGTCTTGAACATTTTGCAGGCACGAGTCACGATCAAATTCAGTTTGCGAGGTGGAATGACATACTGAATTTCTACTGGATCTGTACTGCCCAAAGTAGTGGAGAGGGCAGAGTTTACACTCTCCAAAACCTCTTCAGCAACGGAGCTTGTCAACCGTTCTAAGCTTTTGACTGGGTTCTCAATGCAAAGAACCTCCGAAAACACCTGAGAAAGTGTCTCACTCAGACTGGACTTGACACGCTCCTCAATCGACACTACACCTCTGCCTCTAAGAGCAGTCAACAAGGCTTGTGACATAGCTGTTATTAATTCTAAGAACAGCTCTGCCAACATGATTTTGGTCGCATTGTCAGGAGAGCCGGATTGTAACATCCCCCACTGTTCCAAAGTCATCCTTTCAAAAAAGGAATCAATTGGTTGTCGGAGTATTGCCACTGTAACCTCGGACATCTCCTCTGTTTGTGATGTTCCTTGTTTAGCCATAGCAAATGTTGTATCGTTTTGAGAAAGTTTTGTGTGTTGTAAAAATCCTGGTTAGTTTTCACTGATCTGGTAGTTAAGCTATCAGAAATTAGATTGGGCTGGAAGAACAGAATGAATCAGCGGTCTGCATATACAAGATAATTGGAACCAACATATGATATCATCATCATACATCATCGAAAGATCAAAGCATTTAAAGACATGACATATGACATCATCAAAAGAGCAAAAACTTGCATTCTAGAAGATGACATCACCAATGATGTCACACACCAAAGGAATTGTTTAAAGGCCCACCCACAAACAGCAACTTTAGCTGAGCATCCGTTGCTAGGCAACTGGAAACCTATGGAGTTAGATTTGTGCCAAAAACAAAACAAAACACTTTTTCAAATTCAAACAAAACATATTAACCAAACCTTGTGCCCCTGTCAGCCAGCCACTATAGAAGCCTTTTTGATACTTTATATCAACTTTATATGAATTAGGACGCACTCGTTATTATTTACCGCTTGTTTTTCATTTAACCGTTCCACTTGTTATTTCCTGTCACTACCTTTCAAAATTAAAGCACCCGTTTCACACTGGACGGCACCTTTTCAAAATAAAAGCATCACAACATTGTAAAACACCTAGAAAATGTACAAAAATGAAAAACAAGCTATATATACAAAAACACATATAGGAACCTTGCTGAAGATTATTTACACTTAAAATAAATGGAAAAGTGATATAATGATTGGAGTATTCACTACTTTTTACTGTTAAATATGTGATTTACTCCACATTAACAGTCTTATCAAAACATGTATTCTTATCAGTAGCAGCTCAACACCAGATAATTTACTGTATTTTATAAAGTGATTAAATTAATATTGAGCAGAATTTAGTTCAGAGTTTTGGTCCAGCCCCCGCAACCTTCGTGGTATTGGTCATGTGGCCCCTTGGGAAAATTAATTGCCCACCCCTGATTTATTGATTAGCTAGTGTTAGTTGATAACGCACCGTCGTCTTTGCGGTTTCCAGTCCATTCTGCGCATGCGCTGGCTGCAAAAATCCAATATTTCAACAGCCCCTATACCAATATGGCGATATCCAGGGGACTCAGCTGTGTTATTAGTTTGAATGATAAATTAAATCGAGATGAAAATAAAGATATTTAGCGCACAAAGTGGTTGATACTTTGAGTGCAAAAACTATGATCAAATAAAAAATACATTATTTTTTATTTATTTGACTTCTTTTTAATCCCTTCTTAAGACCCATTTTTATAGACTTGCGTTTAAGGGATTTTGATCTTTTTATTGTCTATCTTTCTCTTATGTATTTATATGTGTTTTTGTGTTTCAAGGTTTATTTATTTGTTTATTTCTTTTTTTCTTCTTTTTTTCTGATAAACGTAACTTGTTCATTAGCCTGCTGTCCACTATGATTTTACATCTTTGTCTTCTTGTATTCATTTGACCCCCGATTCTGTCTTCACTGTTTCACTTTGTTGTTACTTTGCCTTTTGCTTGGCTTCATCAGTCAAAGATCTATTGAAAAAAACGATTTAAAGGTGCTATATAAATAAAGTTACTATTAATATTATTATTTTCCTTCCCTGAGCTCTGCTGAGACAGTGACAGATGAGCAGATGAGATTACAGCCATCACAGTGAATGTTGCAGCTGATAGTTAGCAGCTGTTTCCTTCAGGGGGGGATGATGAACAGATTCATTACAGAGATGTGGAAACAAACGATGCAGGTATGTGTCCTGTACATTAAGCAACAGGACAACAAAGAGTAAACAACATGTTCAGGGTTCAAACCAGGGCTCACAGACAGCGGGCAGCTTCCTGTCATCGCAGTATGATCCAACTTGTTATGTCTTGAAGGCCTCACTCAGAAATTGTTTTGTCCTCACAATAACTGCTAGCATGCAGATGTTCAGTAGGTAGGCATATAATGTTTATAATGTTTTCCATCTTGGTTTAGCATGTTAGCACAAACCAAAGTAGTGACTACCTTAATCTGACCTCAGGGAGGCACTGAGACTGGTATTTCACTGCAAAAAAACTCTGAAAAAGACATTTTTAAGCAACCAAAATGCTATTACTACCTGAAACACTTAGATTAAATGAAGTTATAAGATAAAAACATGGACAATCTTGTGCTAGTGACTTGTCAACAGCTTTAAAAACAGCATTCACAAAGTGGTTTGACTGAAAAAGACAGTGACAGTGCTAACCAACAAGAGCAAAACATGATCAGAGTGAAATTAATACAAGAAGACAAAGATGCAAAGTACAGTGGGGCAAATAAACAAGTAATATTTATCAGAGAAAACTAATAAATAGATAACTCCAGATACACAAACACAAAGGAGGGGCGACCACCCCCCCCCCCTCATGCCTCCATGGTTGAAAAAGCACGCTAAAGTGCCCTCTACAGTGGTGAAAACGAGAGGAAGTACCTTATTGGCTGCCCTTTACACGTGCAAAAAATGATTTGGTGCCCTCTGGGGTGCCCCTTCATATGATAAATTATGATGATGTGCCCTCTAGTGCAAGAAAATTCGATAACGTACCTTAATGAGTGCCCTTCTAGTGCCCTTTTTCCTGTTGGTGCCTCCGTGGTTGAAAAAGCGCGCAAAAGTGCCCTTTAGATTGGTGAAAATGAGAAAAAATGCCTTATTGGCTGCCCTTTACACATGAAAAAACGTATTGATTGCCCTCTAGGGTGTCCCTTTATACAATAAATTATGATGATGTGCCCTCGAGAGATTCTATAATACGGTATCACCCAACTGTGATAATGCTATGTGAGATGTTTGCTCTCATTTAACTCTCAAAGTGCACAAAATTGATGCATTTTACTTAAAAATGTAAAAATTTTCTCCCGAGGGGGCATGCCCCCGCCCCCCCCCCCCCCAGATGGTTTCGTTCGATACTTTTAATTGTCAGTACCATATCATTAATTACTTTGATCTGGATCTACTTTTAACTTAATGCTAATATTTCATCATACATGATGCATCATAGCTTTTTGTGTGCTGGTGGGGCCCCATTTTCTACAGAATGTGCCCTTTTTATTTTTTCGCCCCTGCTTTTCTAACAGTCTGAGTCTGCCACTGTAGTGAGAAGTTATTTAATATTCAGCAATACAGTGGAGCGTCTTAATATCTAGTGGCTATCAGAGAAACTGCAGCTTAAAACATGTGGACATTCAGGTGTGGTGGTTCAATTGTGATTCCAGATATTAATCCATAATCAATGTCTTCCTGTGTCTTTTCCAAATGTATATTTCTTGTAATACCCTGTAAGTATGTGAGGACAATATGGCATAAAGCTGACTTTACAAGAAATGTAGATAAACTGCTATATCCTAAAGTGTGATTAAGTGGAGGATCAGTTGGTTTCACCTGGTTCATCAGGAGAAACGCTAACACTCGCGGCAGCTAGCAGCAACACGTGTGTGCAGTTAAACAGTTTCCTTCATGTTAAAGGAAAAAGTGATCAAGCAGAACAACAGCTCCTTTTTTTGTTTTTTATAACTGCTGTGTAAAGATCAAAGGCGTGCACACTTTATCGCAGCGCTGTGCACCAATGAGAAGCAGGTGTCGGCTGATCTGAGCCGCGCAAACAGCTTCATAATGAGGGCTGGCCGCCTGCAGGGGCCTCCCGCACACAGGACACATAAAGAGCCATGGAAACACCAGACACAATGCACTGCCTTCATCACCACCACCACCACCATCATCATCATCATCATCATATTTTGTGTGTGTAGAAGACAATGGGACACAAATATGTGTTTGAGTTTGAGACAATGTGAGTGAATGTATGTAGTTTTGTGAGTCCCAAACAGGGACCAGTCCACAGTCCAGCCTTTAAACAGTGTTTAAAACCAAGTTGGTGAATGTCACACCTGCCTTCAGCAAATTGGAAACTGGAGACACGTGACTAAACTTACTGTAAACCCAACCATGTGTTAAACTACAGAATGCACCGTTAGAGAGGGACAGACAGGCTTAGTTAGATATTAGATAAGTTAGATATTGAGAGCTGCAGTTTAAAAGGTCTCAGAATCGTAGATTGGAAGCAAAAGATTGGTCTCAATGCAGCGGGCCTTTATTAAGGTCACCTGCAGTGCTGGACTCTTGCAGGATCTCAGCCAGAATGAGCCCCGTATGGGATTAGAACACTGACATAACTTGCGCACTCGTAATGAGACCTGTGCGCGCGCAAATCAAACATCCGCATGTGTATATTGTTATTTCGAGCGCTTTCAAATCACTCACGAGCTATTTTGTATCCTGCATCTCTGCTCCCTAGAGCAGATCTGTTATTGTAATACGGTTATTTTTATTCATAAGAATGGTGTATTTGAAAATACAGGTAGATAATGTGGATCTTTATCCTGGTTAAACTGAACCATTGTATTTATTCTCCTTCAATTTTTGTAAATCAATATAGTAGCTGTATATTCATAATTTTAGAGGCCTTAATGTTAATGTCATCACATTAAGATTTTCCCTTTCTGTCCTTACAGATGTTCTATGTGTGCAACAGGATCCAAGTTACAATAATCAGAGCGTTTTATCAGATTAATGTCAATGACGGAGGAAACAAAAGACAGCGCTCAGGCAAGCATATTGAAGTACATTGCTCTGTGTGACATTTTGTAAACTTTCAAGTCAAGGCAATATATAGCACCAAATCACAATCCATGTTATTCAGGCATTCAGGGCTGTGAGATTTGTCCTGTTTGTCCTAGTGGAGCTGCCTTACCTTGCTGTCTAATCAGCAAAGTCGCTCAACCATATTCGTACATTGGTGATTGGCATGCCCGCCCAGGCCTGCCCCCTTACTGACAAAAACCGCCCACTAAAAAACATACTCGAGCAGAGGAGAGCGGACCCCCGCGCGCGCAAATCGTGTTTTTTTAATCGCAGGCTACAATATTGATCTAGGGAGCAGAGATGCAGGATACAAAGTAGCTCGCGAGTGATTTTAAAGCACTCAAAAAAACAATATACACGCGCGGATGTTTGATTTGCGTGCGCACGGGTCTCAATACGAGTGCGTGATTTATGTCAGTGTTCTAATCCCATAGCCCCGATTTCTGTAATAAATCACATTTAATCCTCTACAGAAGTTGGACTTACACACAACATAGTTCTATTGGCCAGTTACCAATGACATGGACAGGCCAACAGCTGTTCAAGTCTCTACGAAGGTTGTGATAGACATTCAGTACGTTTACATGACACTTGAAAAAAACAAATAAGGCAAACGAAATTGCCTTAATCCGACTGAAACTTGACAACTGAAGCGCATGTAAACCAGGCGGCAACCTCTGGGTCTGAGCAGTGAGTCTACCTAAAAAATTTAATTAAATTAAAGTGTAAATAATGGCTCCATTTAGAAGAAAATAGAAGATAAAGAATCGTAGGATTTGACCACAGACCCACAAGCTTACACACAGGATGTAAATCTGCAGCTCTGAAGTTGTTGGAAATTTTAGACTTTAACTTTTGATTAAATCCAATGGGAACACGAGGAGTCGGTCAGTCGGTGAGAACAGCTCGCTCCTACAGTAAGTCGCTGTAACAGAAGCTAATAGAAGCCAGACTCAATAAAAAACTCTGTAAACCACAAAAGGACTTAATCTCACATCAGCCAGCTGACCTCTGACGGCCACAGCATCCATTAAACATCAGAGAGCGCCGGCTCAGATTTCTATGCTGTTCCACTGTACTCTGCACAGATCCCCTGTCAATCAAAGTGAGGGGGCGGGGCTCTGAGTTTGCTGATCGGGATCATTACAGCTCAGAGAAGCAGATTCTTTTGTCTTTAAAGTTGGAGACATCCTCACCTGTGTGATCAGATGTTGTGGTGATGGAGACCAGATTGTCCAATCAGCTTCTTCCTCTGTCTGCTTCCTGATAGATGAGACTCGGAAAAAACAGAGCAGTTTGAGCCTGTAAACCTCCGCACATTCACATTCATCGCTTTTTTTTCTACATCCTTCATGTTCCATGAGTGTGGAGCAGCCAGGACGCCAGGATGTTTACCAAGCTTTAAAACCAGAGAAGAAATCCTGTAAACCTGTCTGCATTGGGATAAAACAATGCTAAATTACTGCACAGACACTAAATGACTCAAAAAGAGACAACATGACAACAAGGAGACACAAAATAAATATAAACAGACACAAAACGACCAATAAATATGTATATAAAATGGCAGACCTAATACACCAAATGACCTAAACACAGACATTGATGTATGAACATACCCAAAAAAAAACAACCAAAATGTCAACAAAGAAACACAAAAAGTGACTACAAATAGATGAAAATAAGTATGAGACACAGAATGACTTTAAACTGATGCAAAGAGACACTAAATAACCGAAAAAAGAGACAACATGACAACAAGACACCACATAACCAAAAAAAGAGACAATATGACACAAAATGACGACAAAGAAACAAACTGACAGGCCTAAATAAAAAAAGTGACACTAAATGACCTAAAGACAGACAAAATAACTTTACAGAGACACTGAAGTCTGAACAGACACAAAACAACCGAAAAACAACCAAAATGACAGATTTATTTTTTTCTACATACCTCATGTTCGATGAATGTGGAGCAGCCGGGATGATGGGCTACCATGTTTTAAAAGCAGAGGAGAAATCCTGTAAAGCTGTCTGTATTGGGAGAAAACTATTTACTGTTTGAGTCTTCATATAAACAAACCTCATCAGGACATGATACTGTTATATTTGGATAATTATAATGCCTTGCAGAGTACATTTTATAATCTTTTTTCCCACAGAATTAAGAGGGCACTGTTTGGGTTTTCAGGTTATTAATAGCTGGCCAATAGAACTCGGTGTCAGTATGTTGCTTTATTTCTACGGGGGCAGGCCTAGCCCAAGATTAAATGTAATGTCTAACCCTGAAAACCAAAATAAAGTCCGGCATTGAGACCTTACTTTATCTCCAGTGTGTGTTTACTCTTATGCTTCCAATCTATGAACCAAAAATACCAACATCACAATAAAGTAAATGATACAAACCTTTTGGGTACAGCCCCACATCCAAACACAGGCACAGCAACAACATTTGAATTGTCTTTATCAGTGATAATTTATATATTCTTAAGTATAAAATAACATTTCAGTCAACTAAAATCTGTTCTTTTGCCTTGTACTCTAAATGTTACCAAACCTAAACAGTGTGTACGAGTGACATTATTACACAGTTGAATGGGCGTTTATCAGCAATTATCATCCAGTAAGTCTCATATATATATATATATATATATATATATATATATATATATATATATAGGCATCACTGTAATTTTTTGCATTATAGTAAAATCTTTAATTGCTTATCCTTTATTACAGTATTTTCTTGTTCATATTTTATATTTCATGTCCTTTATCTTGTTTTATCTCTTTTTTAATGTCCTATGCACTGATTGGGTCGAGCACTGTGCAATAACAAAAAAGACTATTCTAATCTATTTTATTCTGCTGATGATAATGAGCTGATAACAACCTGCTGGACCTACTATAAGGTGGAGCAGGCTGCTACTCGCCCACACTGATGGGACGATAAGTGTTAATAAATGCCATCCAATAACGGCCAAATCAGCTTGTGACAGTCGGTTTCTGACACCTGTCCGGAGTCATTTCACACTAAATCGAACAGCGTTATCAGGTCATTCTGATTCTACAGTGAAAACAGACAGGAGTCGGAGCCTTCCTGCTGTCAGATTCTGACTCCTCAGTTCCTCTGAGTACGTTTGTAGACGTGACAGATTTCACACCAGAGACATAAAAATAACTCAGCTGGACCGAACGTCCTCCCTCCTTCACTCAGGAGGACAACGGCACCAACAATTACAGGCTGGCTGGTTTGGCTGGATCTACTCTAGCATCACAGCAGCGAGAAAACACTTTTATAAAAGCTGCTGTCAGGCTGCCCGGCGCTGTGTCAACCTCTCTGTCCACAGCTCACCGTGCTGCTTATTTATAGTTCTTCATCTCTGAGGCTGCAGGAGACTTCAGCAACATCAAACACTTTTATGTTTTTATCTAAATGAAACGTGGGCCCAGTTCCTCTCCCTGCGTCCTGCCTTCTGACCCTGAGCCACTGTTGGACCACCTGATGAGAGCTGCGGTCACTGAGCCCACGTCTGCACTCAGACCTCGGCTTCTGGTTTCTTTTCTCTGTTAAAATTAGATTTTTTCGTCCTCACAATAACAGCAAGTGTCTCTCACAGAGTGGCTCCGTCCCCAAAGTGTTTCATAACATCTGACCGCCACTTTCTTTGTTCATACAGACTGACGGCTTCTTTTAACAGGAGAAACATCTGCCAGGGTTAATGAGAATGATGGTGTTTTAAGATTCTCGCTCATCTTTCAGGTTGTGTTTAATGGCAACAATCATTTTAATTATCAATCGATCTGACATCTTTTGGTCTATAACTGTCAGTCTGTCTTCAAACGTTTAGCTTGGTCCAAAAGAAGATATTCCGTTTTACATTTAACAGAAAAGGAAGAAATCTCCAGGTTTGAGAGGCTGAAAACAGCTTTTTCTTTCATTTTTGCAACAAAAAAAAAGACTTTAAAGATTATTGATTGATTATCAGAAAGCTGACATAGCTGATATTTTTCTGCTGATGGACGAATGTTTACAGCTCCCTGTAGTTTAACTCTTTGTCTTAAAGTCTGAATGAGCTGCTGGTATTTTGAGTAACAGAAATCAATCTGCAGGGATCAGTGTGCAGAGCGTGGATGTTTTACTGATCAGGCCTACAGGGAACAGACCCGGGGGCCCGACGTGTCAGAGGCCCCTGACCTTCACCTGCAATGTGTGACTGGAAACAGCAACATGAAACAACTACAAAGGGAGACAATTTGACTTTAAAGACACACAAAATAACCAAAATACACATAAAATAACAGCAAAGGGACAAAAAGAGACCACTACAAAGACATACAAAATGACTGAAAACGACTACAAACAGAAGCAAAAAGTAACTATAGGCACATAATGACCAAAAAAAGAGATGTACGACTACAAAGACACAAACTGACAGGTCTAAATAAGTATAAATCAACACCAAATGACCTAAAGACAGACAAAATGACATTACAGAGATGCTAATGTATAAACATAAACACAAAACAACCAAAAAAGAAACAAAATGTCAACAAAGAAACACAAAAAACGACTAACAGGAGTTCAATCTGATGCTTAATAACTACAAAGAGACACTTAATGTCCCAAAAAGAGACAAAATGACAACAAGGAGACTCAAAATGAATATAAACAGACACAAATTAATAACAAAGAGACACAAAACGATCAAAAAATATAAAAAATAACAAAATGGCAGGCCTTATTCACCAAATGACCTAAAGACAGACACTGATGTATGAATAGACACAAAACAACCAAAATGTCAATGAAGAAACACAAAAAGTGAC
The DNA here is from genome assembly GCF_030273125.1 of Centropristis striata. Taxonomy (NCBI): domain Eukaryota; kingdom Metazoa; phylum Chordata; class Actinopteri; order Perciformes; family Serranidae; genus Centropristis; species Centropristis striata. The sequence goes on from NC_081523.1 coordinate 33,938,854, forward strand.
TACAAATATATGGAAATAAGTATGAGACACAAAATGACTTCCAACTGATGCAAAGACACACTAAATTACCTAAAAAAGAGACAACATGAAAACAAGACACCACCAAAAAAAGAGACAAAAAGAGACAAAATTACCAAAAAAGAAACAAAAAAAGTGCTAAATAAGTACAAAGTGACACCAAATGACAGACAAAATAACTTTATAGAGACACTGAAGTCTGAATAGACACAAAAAACAATAAAAAAAAAAGACCACAAAGAAATACAAAAAGCCCCAAAAGAAAAGACAAACTGATGACCAAGACATGAGTTCAGACAACATGACAACAAGGAGACGCAAAATAAATGTACAGACAAAATAAAAACAGACAACAAATGACCAAAACTGACAGGTCTAAGTAAGTACAAAGCGACAGTAAATGACCGTGAGACAGACAAAATAACTTTACAGACACTGAAGTGTAAACAGACACAAAACAACCAAAAAAGACACAAAATGACTTCAAACTGATGCTAAACGACTACAAAAAAGGAAACAAAATGACAACAAGGAGACACAAAATGAATATAAACAGACACCAACTGACCAACAAAGAAACAAAATGACAACAAAGAGAAACTAAAGGACACATAATGACAAAACAATAAGAGACATGTTGACTACACTTACACTACTACAACCACAAAAAGCAGTTGCTCGGCTCGGCTTCACCCCGAGCACTGGTCCCATACAGCTATTGCTTTATGGGACCAGTGCTCGGGGCGATTGCCCCGAGCACTGGTCCCATACAACTATTGCTTTATGGGACCAGTGCTCGGTGCGATTGCCCCGAGGCCCTAATGAAGTGTCTGCAGCAGTAGCAACAACAAGAGATTCCAACAAAGTCTGAATCCCTTGTGTAGGACAGGTCACACGACATCCTTATACAGGTCAGTTAGAGACAAACTGGTGAATATAAAGAAACATTTATCAGCTACAGAGACAGAGACGTCCCCAGGAGCTGGTGGAGACCAAACACAGAGCCAAAACTGAAAGAATACTGGACTCACAGTCACCAGGACACACAGGCTGCGTTCAGACTGCAGGCGAATCTGATTCAAATCAGATTCCTACTCAAATACGATTTTTAGGGCTGACTGTCCACACTATTTTTAGAAAGTGTCCAAATCGGATATGGCTCTGTTCAGACTGGGCCACTTTATTGACTGATCTGACGGGTTATAATTGCGACAGCGACAAGAACAACAACAACACCTCAGTATATTGGCCTTATCACTGTCCAGTAGAGGTGCAGAACATCTCAGACGCACCAGGGGAGAAACCGGGCGGATGGACGCCCCCGTCGGGCCGCATGAGTCGGGCGCAGCTGCTGGTGGACACCTCGTCTTCGCGCTGCCGGCGCTACGCCGCGTAGAGTGACGTCACGGACAGTCAAAACTGATCTGAGTGTTTGGAGCGGTTCAGACTGAGAGGCATCTGTCCAAATGCGATCTGAAACCACCTCCCGAAGGTGGTTTAGATCTGGTTCGCAAAAATCGGATTTCATGTGATTTGTGACTGTTCAGACTTCAAAAAGAGCCATCCAGTTCCAATCTGGATGGGCTAAAAATCGGATTTTGGCTCGCAGTCTGAACGCGGCCACAGAGACCTGATGGAGGATCCAGTGGAAGGTTGATCTGGACTCCTCTGCCCTCTACTGGCTGATATTATATGAACCAGTCATAAAGTATGAATCATCTCTATTTATTGGCTGTAAATTTTATAATGGGCAACAATAACATTCCTGCTCACCATGACCTCTGCTGGTTAACTGGAACACTGAGCCATTGTTTCTACTTCCTGGACCCAAAGAGGAAGAAAATCCACCCCAAAACTGAATCTACTGCAAGAGTTCAACAGAGAACAAGTTCTGAATCTCATCAGAACCACTCCAGGTTCTGTCGTATCACAAAGATTTCACATGCATTGTTGCTGTTTGGTGTTCATGGTGGTTTTTATTTCATCAACTCACATAAATTTGAGCTTTCGGGTGGAAGTTCTCTGCAGGATTCAGAGTTAATGTGTGTGTCTCTGCCTCCACCTGCTGATCCAACAGTAAAACAGCTGAATAAAAGGAAGTGAGGTCACAATGAAGAGGTTATAAGGAAGAATCTCGCACATGAATTTTGAGATAATAAGCTGATATAACTCACATCGAGGAGAATTTAAAACCAGCTTCACCTCCACCAGCTTAGTCAACTATATCGGCACTATTCATACTTTTAGTTAGTCATTTAATCACAGTGCGGAATAGTTTCTGTGCAAATTTTGCATTTATCTGACTGAATCACCATGAAGATAGAAATCTGACAGCTAGTTTTTACTTTGTAAATAAAATTGGCACTGAAAGAGAAACACTGGCAATTAAAGTATTTGTGTTTTTAACAACAATCTTCTGATTTTTTTTAGCCTGAAAACAAGGGAAGAGAAAATGAAAATAAAAAAAAATGTTTTAATGCTCCTGTTTTAGTTTAGCCCCCTTTTAAAAACCAAACTTTATTTTCAATGTCAAACCTTAAACTGTTGTTGTAGCTTCATGAGTCTCTTTGTTCTGCAAAAATACTGTTGTGGTAAGAAATAAACATTTTTGATTACATATTCCAGTTTTCTCTGCAAATCCAAACAATTTTGTTTGTAAATCCCAAATATTTTGTTTACAAATCCCCAAATTGTTTGAAAATCCCAAAGTTTTGTTTGTTTACCAAAAAGTTTTCTTTGCAAACAAAAAAAATTGTCTGTAAATCCAGAAATTTTAAAACCACATCAAAGACAACACAAAGTAAACTGAAAGCTGTTCTTGAATATTTTGGAGTAAATCTGGTTTTGGTCACATTTGAAAGGACACTGTCAGAATAACAGTCAGTGCTGCTGTTATTGAGTGACGGAAGTTGAAACACACTGAAAAATGTGTTTTTTATTGTCCGCCTGAATAGGCCTGCACATCATTACAGCTGGAAACACAATGTATAAGATATGACCAACTTCCAGCTCAAATTTGATGAAAATATCTCAAAAAATGACTGTTTAACAAAGGTTTTTATAATTATTATAATAATAATTATGATGATGTAGATATATCTAAATTATTAATTAACTTGCAAATTATTTTCTCGATTAAAGAATAAAAAGGAGTCAAAAGTCTAAAGGGATGTCTTTAATTTCCTTGTTTTTCAATTATTTTTAAATAAGTGAAACAGCGAAAAATATATTTTTTTATCATCCGTCAAAGTATAAAATATTACCTACTCCCAGTTAAAATTTGACACAGGTTTTTTATATCCATCCATCCATCCATCCATCCATCCATCCATCTCTGGTTGCAGTGTAAAAGTTTTGCTTTGATGGAACCATAAAGACAACCTGAGTAACCTGATAAAACATAAAATGAGACCCAGCTCTGTCTTCTGTTGGACACATTGGACTGTTTATTATAGGAGACACACACAGAGACATAAGAGCGTACAGAGCAGAAACAGAACTCCCAATATATTAATATACAGCCGCATTGGAACAGAGAAACTAAGCATCAGAAACAGTTTTCACACTAATCTGCATCCACACACTGAGATATGACAGATCTCTCAGGCTCACTGCAGCAAAGGACTCTGGGAGATGGAGTTTAGTGGTTTCCTTCCTGTCTATCTTTCTTTTTACTTTAACATAAAAAAAATCTTTTTTAATCGAACCACCACAGCCCCAACTCACCCAGAGGAGAGTCACACACATGCACATACGCACACACGCACACGCACACACACACACACGCACACACACACACACACACACACACACACACACACTCAGAAACAGATACAGTACAGATATAAAATAAAAACTGACAACTATAACAAAAAACTAACGACAGAAACTCTGAAAGATCTCAGGATAAGTAATAAAGTAACTGAAGAACTCTTAATTTAAGTAACCCTAGGGCGCTTTCACAGCCGCAGTTCATTTGTTTAGTCCAAATCAGAGTGAAATTGATACATATGGTTCATTTTGTATTCTGTCTGGTTTCTTTCACAGTGCAGAAAGTACAGAAAGTAAGTGGACCAAATAAAATAAAAAAAAACCTGTAGGGGGCGTGTACGAAGGTGGGGGGGCTGGAAATCTATTCGCACTATTATTTCTTATTGGTTGGTGCAAACAGAGTCTGTTTTATTCTGTGTTCACCAAACTAATGTGGAGAGAAACGGTCAGAAGGATCTCCTGTTGAGGCTCCGGGGCGTCAACATAAGGTGCGTTTCCATTAGGTACATTTCCCTCTAGTGAGCTGCTATGGGTGTGGCTTGGGAGAGAAGATTTGCCCAACTTCACCGGTTAGTGGCTCAGAAAGTAGAGGCCTCGGGTCGGTACTTATTGAGCCGCTTCTGACTAGTGGACGCTGATTAGATACGGTTGAGGCGGTGACACTGGACACTGAGGGGTTATTCTAAGCAATATGTTGATCATTCTGCAATGACAGATTAGCTCTAGCTCAGTGGAGCCCGAAGAGTGAAACTGAAGGACACGAATTTCATCTTTGTGCTATTATCCGTGTCGTCCACAATCCACCGCGTTTTGGTTAATTTCCTTTAATCGGGTTGGATTGTGGTCGGATAACGTTCACAGTGAATCGAACAGCACCAGGGTCCATTTGGAACCGGTTATTCTGGTATGCACCAGAGTACGATTGGATCATTCACAAGCAACCAAAGGAACCAGAACTAGGATTTAACAACCAGAGTTAAATTGAAACAAACTAAACTTTGGGTTGTGAAAGCGCCCTTAGTAAACTTCCATGTGCGCATGATTAATGTAGTAAAAGTGTGGTATTTTTAAAGTATTAATGTAATTAGTAATGATATATCATCAGTAAAAATACTCTGTAAAAGTCTTCATTGTGCAGAATAATGGTCCCAATTCAGCATAAATATTATATTATATTATGGGCTGATTTTAATCACTTTATGTGCTGCGGGGTCGCTTCATTTATAACATTGTCTTCTTTTAAAATTTAGTCAAATTTATTGTATTAATAATCTTTCAGAGATTACTAAATTACTAGATACAGAATGTATCAAATAGAACCTTAAAAAAGAGAAAAACAGCAAATCTTCACATTTGGAGTACCACAAAGTACTGCACGAGTACCACTAAAGATTTCCAGAAATACAAATGAATTGAACTTGACTGAAGATTTTTTATGGCACTATTAAGATGCAGATACCAAATAAACTTGGACACTGAAAAAAAACAACAGAATCTGATTATTTGCTCTTTTTTTTTTTTTACACATATTCAACTGAAAACTGTAAAATAAACGCCAATGTTTAAACTGTATTGCTTATTGCAAATATACACTCATTCTGAATAAATTTCTTATTTAAATTTTAGACAGATTTTTTCATAGTTTTTTTTACTGAAACTTTCTCTTCTAAAATACATTTTACATGACTTTTAAATGCACTTAAATTATAACTAGAATATAGGTCCAAGTTGAGACAGAGCTGGAATTAAGTGTATTGTTTAAGGCATATATTTAAGTGCATCTTAATGATGAAAAATAGTGCATTCAATACTATTTTAGTCTGTCTTCAGTTTGTCTTTAGTGGCACAGATGATATTACATGAACACACATGTTTACTACATTAATCACAAGGATATAAAGTATATTGAAATTAAGTTTCCTTTATTGTATTTTTTTAACCTGGGATGAACTCAGACTGATCCTGTTCCTCCTCGTCCTGTCGATGTGATGCTGATGTTACATTTTAGACATTTTTCTCAAAGGGAAAACTGAAATACTGAAACATTTCCTGCTCAGAGACTCCGGCTGCAGACGCACTTTAAATACAAGTTTCCATCGACTAACAGACGGGAAGTTTTACTGGATTAAACATAACCGTTGAATAGTTTTATCACTTTTCTCTTTGGCAACAAAAAGGCTTGACACATTTTTAATCATCTGTTCTCAAAGTGCCTCCATCTCTCTTTAATAATGTCTGATGGCTTTCAAACATTCATAACCACAAAATAAGACAATAAGAGAAAAATGCTGTAAAACAAGAAAAATAAAATAGAATAAAAATCTTAAAAAACTACACTACACTCTGACCCTAACCCTAGCTCCAGTGTGGGTTAATATAGGAATAACTGAGAGACACAGACAGTGCTTTACAATAATAATAATTATAATAATAATAATAAAATCATAAAAACCACAGGGACAGGAGGAACTACCAACACTGAATCCAGTTTTTGGCACCTTAAAAAGCCGAAAAGAAGAAAAAGAAGAAGAAAGTTAAGGGCACCTTTGGCGCCAAAACAACAGAAAATAAAAAGAAGAAGTCCGACGAGACGTTTTGGTCAAAGAGATCTAAGAGACGAGAAGAAACCTTTGAACGTCTCCTGACTCTCTCTGCTGCTCACAGACTCTCTCCTGGTTCCAGTCGTCCTTCCGTCTGTCAGGAGTTTGGAGGGTCTGATGGAGGATCTGGCTCACTGGTTGACGTGGGGCCTCAGGGCCCGGTAGAGGCCCTCGAAGGACGGCCGGTCGGGGATGTCTCTGCCCCAACAACGCATCATCAGCTCGAAGAGAGAAGGAGGGCAGAGCGGAGGAGCGTAGAGGAAGATCTGAGGGAGATACAAGAGAGGTTAAGATATCCTGGCACTCCTCAGGTGTCCCGACGGGTTTCCCCTCATTTTCAATGATGCATGATTGCTATTATCCATGTGGCAAAGTAAAAAGGTGATAGGGCAACAAGACCTCCACCCTAAACGACAGAACAGACCATCTGTCAGCACCACCCACAGACTCCTATGAGAATTTGGTGGTTCGCGGTACAGAACGGAACATTCTAAAAATAGTGCACACGTCATTATAGAGTAGAGGTGGGGAAAAAATGATACAGCATGCTGTATTGTGATAATTTGCGTGGCAATATTATATCAATTCATGGCCGCCAAATATCGATATTTAGCGTTCCGACAGAAGTCAGTATTTTCACCGTTCCAGAGGCCGTAGCGGGCTCATCCTGGTATCATATGAAACTGGAAGATCTAAGGAATCTATTTACCATGTGTGTCAGGATATCGTGTCGAGAAGTTGTCGAAATAACACTGCAAAGTTTGGCTTTTTAAAAAAATATTCCATAGTGATTTTCAAAGTGCTCATGTGACCTCTGACGTCATGCTATCTCAATGAGAATAGGCTCTCCTGGTTCCCACAAGTCTCCTCTTTAGGAATAAAAAGACTGAAGTGAGATGAAAACACTGAGAATTTTCTCTTATTTGACAAAAGAATTATTGACTGAATTTAATTTTGTGGACACAAAATGCAGTCAAACAGTTAAATCGCAAAATAAATCATTGCAATAATATCGTATCGTGTCTCAAGTATCGGGATAAAATCATATCGTGGGGCCGATACGCAGATTCACTCCTCTTTTATACAAATGCGTACAGTTGTAAAAAAAGCTGTAGTTTCTGTGAATTTAGGCTACAAAACCACTGAGCTGGGTTTAGGGCAGAAACCTTCCTGGTTAGTCGTTATTTTTCTGCCTGTACAAACACCCTGTGTTGACATTTTTGAGGGGAGACCATCTCGACAGGGCCTTAACCTGGGCATTTGGCCCCCATTTATAAAGACTGGGGTTTGTGCGCTGTAGATTTTAAGGGGGAGATAGCGGGTCAGTTGATGCCACAGTGATGGTGATATGCAGCTCAGCACTGTGAGTCAACATTTTGAGTAGTTTAATGTTATTGTCATCCTGAAGCAGGTTAAACAGGACTAACGAGAGTAAATTATTACTTTTTAAAAAACATTTAAATCAGTTTTCTTGTTTTTACAATTGACTAATGTGGCTCTGGTTCACTTAAGTTAACCCTAAATAGGGCACTCATTGAAATACTTGCAAATTCCAAATTTCAACCCTAGAGAATATTGGAGGATATTACAAACTGTCAGAATGTGGACTGTGGACTATGTAAATAAACATATGGAGATTTAAAGTGGTGAATCTGCGAGAAAAAAAGTTGCTTTTCCCCCGTAAATTTTACTCGTAAATCTGCGACTTTTTTCACACAGATTTGCCAATTTAATCTAGTAAATATTCAACTTTTTTCTCGAAATATTGGTATTTTTATTTCTATTCATACTTGGCCCTAATATGCAGTCATAGTCAACTTCTCCTGGTACAAGTCATTGAAGAATAACTCTGTTTGTACGACTGTTTCTGGCAGATTTTTTTTCTAAACTTTTCATTTTTATATTGGAGGTCAAGGTCAATAAAGTTAATATTATTATCATACTGATTGGTCAAATGTCATAGTGTCACTGTCTATGACGTAGCCTGATCTTTGCTGATTGGTCGTAGAACCACATGGATTTCTTCCAGCTAAACAGAGAGATATGGGGTTCCCATTTTGATATCCACTGAAGTTACCAAATACGGTTCTTCGCCCGACAAAGGGTTAAAGTAATCTGGTCCAGTTGGGCTAAAAGGTCCAGTTCTTCTGGTCATACATGTGGAATAAGGTTTACAGTCCTGACCTGCATCCATTAACCAAACTCTGTCTCACCTGTCTGCCCTGGTTCCTGAAGAACTCGCCAGTGTTCTCTATGACCTGTTCGTCAGACAGCAGGCTGTAGGGCTGCTCCTTACACAGAGTGAAGATCTCCCACAGCGTGACGCCGAACGCCCACACGTCACTGGCCGTGGTGAACTTACCCTGCAGAGCCAGGAGGGAATTACATGTTAGAAAGAGAACTATTACATTCTATGACAGAGTTAGTTTATGATTCAAGCTCAGTGATCTTTTAACAAAGACTTGTGTTGGTGAAGTTGGTGTTTAGGGCTCGTTAACATCGGACTTTATCTCTCTGTTCTAAACACATTGATTAACATGGTCTGCAGACAGTTATACACTCCACATTTATAAATCTGAACTGTCACTTTAAAGCTACAGTTGATAACTTTCATACAAAAATGCTTTTGTTGTATTTGTTCAAACTGATCTAGAAGTTCTGTGTTGTCTTTTCTTGCCTCAAATGTTTTCTGAGAGATATTTCTATTTTAGCTGTTAAATGACAAAGTTTGTGACTCTAACTAGATGTTCTCCTCAATTAAACAACAATTACAATTCTTCACTGAGCAGGATTGTGTTGTGAAAGAAAAAAAAAAGAAACATAAATTTTGGTTCACAATGTTAATCCAGGAAGTCAAAGTGAAAATATAATGAACAGGTCATATAGGTGAGATTGTGCTGAGAAAAATGATACAAACATGTCATGGTGAACATTAATTTAATTTATATACAGACAGAATGAAAAGGAGTCAAAACAACTAAATAACCTATGAAAAATCCCTCACACACACACACACACACACACACACACACACATACATACATACACACTCACTCTCACTCTCTCTGTCTCTGTCTCACAGAAACTGAAAATAAAAACTGTAACAACAGAAACACTGAAAGATCCCAGTAAAGAAACTGAATAAAAGCAATAAACTAAAGAACTCTTGATTGATTAATGGGTATGAATCTCTTGTGTCAGCGGTTCCTCACCAGCAGGATGCTCTCCCAGGCCATCCACCTGATGGGCAGCACGGCGCGGCCCTGGATGCGGTAGTAGTCGCTGCTGTACAGGTTCCGGCTCATGCCGAAGTCGGCGATCTTGATGGTGAGGCGGCGGTCCAGCAGGCAGTTCCTGGTGGCCAGGTCGCGGTGCACGAAGTTCAGAGACGCCAGATACTTCATCCCCGACGAGATCTGCACCGACATGTGCAGGAGGTCGGACAGACTGCAGGGAGGAGGAGGAGGAGGAGGAGGAGGAGGAGGAGGAGGAGGAGGAGGAGGAGGAGGAGTTATTCTCCTGCTGGTTCAAAGGGAAACTGTATGAACGGTGTGATTACTCACCTGACTGAAGGGATGTTGTTGGCGTGCGTCAGCGTGCTCTCGATCTCCCGCTGCGACAGGAACATGTTGAGGTCTCCGTTCTCCATGTACTCCGTCACCATGCACAGCGGGTCGGACGACACACACACACACAGCAGCCGGATGATGTTGGGGTCGTTCAGACGGGACATGATCTTTATCTCCTTCAGGAAGTCGTTCCTGAGGGACGGAGGAGATGTTCAGGGGTTTAATCAGCTCCTTCTGGGATCATTTCAATCAATTAGGAAAGTTTAATATCAGAAGCTTCAGACCAACTGTCCAATAAATAATGTAGTTACGAGACATGCAGAGTTTCCCCAAGAATATTACTAAGCTGAGGTGTTAAACCAGCCAGAACTTGATTCATTTTGTCTCCTGATTTAGTCACTACATGGCAGCTTGAACAACAGTCCTGCCTGCCTGACATCTACTGTACTTCTATAAACATCCATATAAACCAGTAAAGTCCCATCCCAGCACCAGTAATCAGACAGCAGGTGTACCTGGCCTGGCTGGTGGCGTCAGCCCGCAGCTGTTTGACAGCCACCAGCACCGAGTGGTCGTCCCGGTCCGGGAGAGGAGAGCCCTCCCCGAGGAACTCCGGGAGCCCCTCAGCCTCACACAGGTGGACCTGCAGGACACACAAGGGTTTAAATACACAGAATCAAGCAGACCACTGTCATATATAACCCTGAGTCCAGAGAGGCTGGGACGCTGTGTGAAACACTCGGATTAAACCAAAATAAATGCTCAGCCGAAAAGCTTATAACTGAAGAACTGTGAGGCCGAAACACAGTTTGAGGCTTCGTTTGGAAGGAAACATCTTCTAGTTTCTGCAGGTGTGTTTGTTCAGCATGTGGATGAAACACAACACAAACTACACCACAAAAACAAACATTTTTTTTTGCTCTAAACGTACCCTGAGCCTTTTATCCACTTTGTGTTCAAGGTGCTTTTTTGAGAATTGATGGTTGTGGGCAGTGGCTGTTTAGGGGGAGATAGCAGGTCAACAATATATGCCACTGAAAGCTGTGAACCTGAAGATTAATCTGAGATGCAGCAATTCATTGAAAACTATTATGGTGTATAAAGGGTCATAACATTAATATTTTGCATTTTTAAGTCAATTTCCATGTTCAACTATGTCCCATAAAGTAATTTTTGGGTTGATACCATTTGTTACACATATTTGGTGCTAAATAATGCCATTTATTCATATCGAGAATGGATAAAAATGGTCATTAAAAACCCTCCAGAATATAACATCAACTTTTCTAGTTTTGGGAGTACGCCATCTTTCAGAATGAAAGCTACGCACTCTGATACATGAGGCCCCTGATGATCACATTCTGATTTATCCACATTTAAGACAACATCCCAACTTTTGTGGACTCACGGTTTCAGCTTCTTCTGAGAGCTGTTGATCTTGATTTCATTCACAATTATAAGAAGAATCTAAAACACTTATAACAGACTTTTCCGGCCCACCTCTCCGAACTGCCCCTCCCCCAGCTTCTCCCTGAAGATGAGCTGTTGCCGTGGGAACTCGGCGGCGGAGATGTCCTTCCTGGTGAGCGAGTCGACGGTGAGGGCGGGGACGGCGTACATGTTGCTGCCGGTGACGCCCTGCAGACGCACGATGTCTGTCTCGGCGTAGTGCGGCGCGTTGCTATGGAAACACTGGTGGGGTGTGCACTGGGTGACGTCAGGCTCAGCGTAACCACCGCCGCACGCTGACGGAGAGAGAGAGAGAGAGAGAGAGAGAGAGAGAGAGAGAGAGAGAGAGAGAGGGTTGGATTAGTTTGTTTATATATGAATATGAATGTGTTTACAGGTTCCTGTAATGTGCCTTAATAACGATTAAAATGTTTTTAATGAGGTTTTATGGAGTTTCTTCATTATCTCAGAACAAAACTAGAAACTATTTTTAAAGCCTGTGACTGAAAATAATTTGTAAACTAATCTGCACCTCTTGTCATTATTTATGAAGGACGAAATAAAAAAAATTAAATCATCAAATACATGATTGTGTACTAAGAATAAAAATAAATAAATGTAGGCATTAAATGATTGATATTGACATTTCTGTTTTGATTTGTTTATTTATTATTTTAAATTAATTTTGATATTTTTTTACATTTTTATTGATTTACAATTTTTTAACATGTATTTGTTTATTTATTTATTTATTATTAAACTATGCAAATATGCATTTGCCCCCCTAATTATTTCCCCAATAAATCACTGAAATTTTTTCTTAAATGTTTTACTTATAGAACTGTGTCTTCGATCTAATTTCCTAGTAGAAGTTCTACTGAAAATAAAATAAAGTAGAAAAACTGCAGGGAGAGAATAAAGTCTGCATGCACAGGACAGAAAAAGAAGTTAAAAAGAACCCAGACGTTCTCGTCTCTCAGTCCGATAGAAGTTTAAACTGAAGTCACACCTTTCAGCTCTTACCACGCAGCCAGCCAGGCGTCATGTGACAGGAAGTCAGCAGGAGGAGATCATAGAGAGGGTTACCGAGGAGCAGAGCTGCAGGAGGAGGACGAGGAAACACCACAGAGAGAGAGAGAGAGAGAGAGAGAGAGAGAGCGGCGAGGTGAAGAGGAACCAACGTGCATCATCAGGGAAACATAACAGAGAGTAAAAAGATGGTTTCATGTTTTCAGAAGGAAATAAAAAGGAGTAAAAAGCAGAGAAACATTTAAAAGCCGTTAGTGATGATGGTTGCAGTGTGTGGAGCCGCCAGCAGGGGGCAGACTGCAGCAGCCAGGAGGGTCCAAACATGTCACATTAACTTCCTCTGTAGTTAATGTTTCCTGACTGAGGAAGGTCTTTGTTCACAAACTACTTTTAAAGTGAGTGATTTCTGAATGGAGTTCAGGCAAAACTCTAAGCTGACTGCAACTACTACAGCAGTATGGACCCACATTTTGCTGTGATTTAACTGAAATAATAGAATTTAAAGTATGCCGAAATAATTACAATATCATGCTTATGTGGAAAAAGTGAATTTATGCTTTCTCAGCTTTGTCTACAAGATGACAGGCAAACAACTTTAAAAGTGATTGTTTTTTAAATGGAGTTCAGGCATAATTGGGGCTATGACGGCGGCCCCTTATTTAGCACCCCCCCACACACAAACATTTTTCAGTGTTTTAATTGCAATAAACGGGTCAAAAGTATGCTGCAATAACTACAACATGATGCTGATATGGAAAAAGTCTGAATTGATGCTTCGTCATCGCTGTTAAAATGGTGGTTTTCTCAGTAGAGTTTGGTGCAGCAGTGTTATAAATCAATGGATATAATTTATTAGGGAGTTTTTATGGATTGCTGAACAGTTTAAGGAGTTTTTAAGAGGCTCAAACACAAAACAAATAACACAAACTGAAACATTTAGATGATATAAGGTTAAAATTAGGGAATGCTTTCATGATATTTGGCTAATTTTATCTGGTTAACGCATTAATCAGTCTGGAGCCAAAATAAAGTGATTTATACGTGATTTACACAAAAACACTGCTGTTAAAATGATTGATTTCTGAATGGAGTTCAGGCAAAACTCAGGCCTATGCTGACTGTGACTACTACAGCAGTATGAACCCCCAAAACAGAGAAAGCAGAGAAACATTTCAAAGGTGTTAGAGGTGATGGTTGCAGTGTGTGGAGCCGCCAGCAGGGGGCAGACTGCAGCAGCCAGGAGGGTTTACTGCAGGCCCAGTCAAAACATGTCACATTAACTTCCTCTCTAGTTAATGTTTCCTGACTGAGGAAGGTCTCTGTTTACACATTGCTCAATAAAACATGAGAATAAAGACGTTAAGGGGACTTCCTCTTGATCTCATGTCTCTGAGCGTCTACCTGAGGCCTCGGCGCTCTGCGACAGCTCCGGCAGCTTGTTCCTCAGCACCGCCGGGTTCTGGTACTGCGGGTCCAACAGGAAGACTCTCTCGTAGTGCGGGTCAGTGTTGGCTGAGGAAACACAGAAACACATGAAGCAGTGCAGCACACAAAGGCCCAACAACCCTTCAGGAGAATCTCACTGAAACAGTTTGTTATTTCTCACGTTTCAGACATAAAGAGTTTCTGCAACTTTTTCAATTATAACACCAGACGTCTGTTTCTTTATCAAGCCGAATGCTGCTTCTTTAGAAATGAAACCCAGTTATGGTGTCACAATGTAGCCAGACATGTTTATTTAACCCTCAGAGTGCCAGCTGACTTTCTGTCAGGTTGAAGTGGGCACTGTTTTAATACCAGGAAAGATAAAAATGTTGATATGAAGTCTTTACAGACAGGCCCACTTGCAGTTTTCTCTCCTGCAGAAAATGTGTTATTTTGTCCAAATGTCTATCTCTGTAGACTGGGGTCCCTAAACAGTCTGTGAGCTGCATAAATCGGGTCTGACTGGAGAGCTGAGAGGCAGGATGTGAGCCATTGTGTCTCCTGTATTTAACCATGAGGTAAAGAACCGCTAGATATCTGAATTAAATTGTGTTCTATGTGTCCCCACGAGACTCTTTATAGACAGGCCCACTTTATTTCCTCCTGCAGTAAAATGTGTTATTTTGTCTTCTTGTATGTGAATCTTTGTGCATCCTGGGGTCCCTAAACAGTCTGTGAGCTGCATATTTGGGTCTGACTGGAAAGCTCTTGTGAGACTCTTGTGGATTCAATGAGTCCAAATGTCAATTTTCAATGGGGTCCCTTGACCTCTGACCTCCAGATATCCAAATAAATTGGGTTCTATGTGTCCCCATCAGTCTCCTCTTTACAGACGTGCCCACTTTATGCTGATTACATGCAGTGTAAGGCAGAAACCTGCAGTTTTCTAATGCAAAGGTGATATTTTTGCACAATTTTGCCTACTGCATGTGAATCTTGCATGTGAAAAACTGTAATAACTTTAACTTTTGGAATTCAGATTCAAATTAGTCCATTCTTTACTGTGGTTACGTCCTATTAAGTGGAAAACAGGAGTTGTGAACAACAAAAACAACATGAAATCACTTCTTCTACTTGGACTTGAAGGAAGTGTGAGTGTCTGTGTACCTGTGGGGGCGTGGCCGGAGCGGGGGGGCACAGGGGGGGTCTGGAGGATGATGGTGTCGCTGCAGGACGACAGCCGGACTGTCACCTCCTCGTCAAGGATCCGACGAGGAGCCTGCAGGAGGAGAGAGGGAAACATTTCAGGCAGCTTTCACCCTCTGAACCCCAAAAACTCGTTGGGTTTGTTTTCTTTAATAAATCGGCCAAAATCCACTGTTTACTGTAGAGAGAAACTGTAAAAACAGGCATTATCGTGGGAGTTTGAACTTTCCAACAGTCCTCAAAAGGATCCTCAGTTAGTTTCTATCAGGAAAAAGTGACCAAATCGAAGCTTGAAATGTTGATGTTTGTGTCAGAATCTCTTTATTCTCCATGTGTCATTTAAAATAAAGCGTTTGCACTAACCAGATCCTGTTAAAAACATTAAATTCTGCTCCTCAGAGACACTGAGAAGACATGATTGATTCTGCTGAGACCAACGGTCACGTGACAAATATTCACTGAGAATCTGTTTACACAGAGCAGAGAGGAGAGGAGAGGACAGGAGAGGCTGTTTACACAGAGCAGAGAGGAGAGGACAGGAGAGGCTTGAAACATGACAATGCTTCAATATGTACAATATGTGGAGAAAACTGTTTTAGTCATTTTGCATCCCTTTTATGCCTTTTTGTGTCTTTTTTGGTAAGTTTGTGCCTTATTTGTGTCTTTTTGCATCATTTGTTGGTAATTTTATGTCTTTTTTGTTATCTTTGTCTCTTTTGTGTCGTTTTTGCTATTTTGTGTTTGTAACAACATTCATGACATTTTTTTAAAAATCATCTTTTTTCTGATTTCTGTCATTCTAACTGTGTTATTCTGCACAAAGACATGTTTGAGTTGTTCTGATTGTGCTGATTCCATAGAGCTGCAGGACTTATAGATTTATATAGAATTTATATAATGCAGTGAGATATCAGGACACGCATGCCTTGAATCTGCTTGTTGGGGTTCAGATGCTGAAGGGAAATTTATCTGCATATTATTAAGACATGAAACTTATTTGCAACATTTATAAAGTTATAAAGATTCCTAATGATCCTGTTTATGAGCTGCTGGTCTGCTCACCTTCTCCAGCACCTTGCAGACATACTGACACCAGAGGATGAGGAAGATGATGATGACCAGCAGCAGGATGATGGTCACCAGGCAGCCAATCAGGATGGGCGTGTTCCCGTCGTCAGGCTGGTCGCTGGCTGAAGGGATGGCTGCTGAGGAGAAGAGAGAGAGCTCAGAGATTAATGTGGTTTCTGGATGTTAGATTAAAGAATACAGAAATAGACATTGAAGGGATTATCATGCATGGATCTGTCTGCAGCCTCCTCTGACTGACTCGTCACTCCTCCAGCCTGCAGGGGGCGCCGCTCATCAACTTCAGTAACAGAACAAAGACATTTTGGTCTCTGCAGCACATGTGCGTCACAGAACCTCTTGCTTTTCATTTCAGCTCCCCGCCAGTTTAACCGCAGGAACCCATTTGTGTTTATTAGTGTCATTTGCACAAGATGCAGCAGTGTAAACAATGCCGCCATTAATATCACTTTATGTCATCGTCCCTGTGTGAAATAATCCTCCTGCTGCTCTGTAGCTGCTGTGGAAGTCTCAGATACATCATCATGTCTGGATTAATAATCTGATCCGGAGGAATTTCGTCAGCTTCTCCAGGCACTGTGTCTGGATAACTGCTGGTACAGCATGAAGCCAAAATAAAGTGATTTATCTGTGATTTAATGCCAACAAATGAATCAGAAATAGAATGCAGAAATAAATACAACATGATGCTGAATAAAACTACTTTTAAAATGACTGATTTCTGAATGGAGTTCAGGCAAAATCAGGACTAAGCTGACTGCCACTACTGCAGCAGTATGAACCCGAAAACCCACATTTTGCCGTGATTTAACAGAAATAAACAAATTAAAAGTTTATAGATTTAACTACAACATGATGCTGATGTGTGAGAAGTCTGAATTGATGCTTTCTCAGCTCTCTCTGCAGGAACACAAGAACACTGCTGTTAACCACTGTTTTATGGTTTTCTGAATGGAGTCTGGTTCATCAGAGCGATGCTGTGCAGCAGATAGAAGACAGGGTCAAAGGTCATACCTGTCACAGGCGTGGTGGACATGGTGCTCTCCTTCTTGACAGGAGGGAGGGTCGACCCCAAGGTCATCAGGGTCGGGAGTATGGTGTCCTCTGAGGGACAAATGAAGGCAAGTTTTTTATTTTTTGCTGTTTTGAATGAAGTAAGAATTGTGTGTGTGTGTGTGTGTGTGTGTGTGTCGGTGTGTGTATGTGCGTGTGTGTGCGTGCACGCGCACATTTGTGTGTGTGTGTGTGTGTTTGTGTGTGTCTCTGTGTGTTTGTGCATGTTTGTGTGTGTGCACATTTGTGTGTGGGTCTGTGTATTCTTGTGTGTGTGTGTGTGGGTGTGTGTGTGTGTGCCCGTATGTATTTGTGTGTGTATGCATTTGTGTTTGTGTGTGCATGTTTGTGTGTGTGTCTGTTTGTGTGTGTCTGTGTGTGTTTGTGCATGTTTGTTTGTTTGCGCATTTGTGTCTCTGTATTCCTGTATGTGTGTGTGTGTGTGTGTGTGTGTGTGTGTGTGCATATTTGTGTGTCTGTACGTGCATATGTGTGTGTCTGTGTGTGTGTGTGCATGTGTCTGTGTGCATGTATGTGTGTGTATGTGTGTGCATGTTTGTGTGTGTGTGTGTGTGTGTCTGTTTGTGTGTGTCTTTGTGTGTTTGTGCATGTATGTTTGTGTGTGTGTGTGTGTGTGTGTGTGTGCGCGTGCATTTGTGTGTGTGTGTGTGTATGTTTGTGTGTGCGTGTATGTTTGTGTGTGCGTGCATGTGTCTATGTTTGTGTGTGCGTGTTTCTGTGTGTATCTGTGTTTCTGTGTGTATCTGTGTTTCTGTGTGTGTTTCTGTGTGTTTGTGTGTGTGTGTGTGTGTCACCTGACTGGAAGGAGATCTCGCTGAACATCATCCAGACGTCGGCGAAGAAGAACCTGCAGCGGATGGATTTTGCGGTGCGGCGGGTCAGCGGCACGGTGACGTAGCGAGCGCTTGGGTTCTTGTCGTCCAGCACCGTCTTGAAGGTCACAGGCTCCGCCTCCCAGCCGGCGATGAGGCGGGGCTTAAACCAGCAGGACACGGAGGAGAAGATCTTCACGCCGCGAGGGAACATGTTGTTACTGTGAACCTGGAAACAGAAGAATAATAAACTTTTCTTTCTTTTTAAACTAAATTTTAATTCAACTTTTTCTGTCATTCTAACTTAAAATTTGGTTCCATATCTATTATTCTCATTATTATCGATAAGATCTTCCTCGTTGTTTTGAATTTTTTGCGTCATTTTTGGTATTTCTGTGTCCTTTTTTTGTGTCTGTTTTTATCTTTTTTGTGTCTTTTTTTTTTTTTTTTTGACATTTTACATATTTTTTGTGTAATTTTGTGTCTTTTTTTGTGTCTTTTTTTGTGTGGTTGTTGATCATTTTGTGTTATTAACAACATTTATGACACTTTAAAGTAATTTATCAGAGAAATTCAAATTCTCATTATTATCGACCCAAGATCTTCCTCCTTGTTTATTTCGTGACAAATACCTTATATTTTAAGATTATAAGGATTAAATGTACATTTTGTACTATCATGTTATCTGTAAGTTCCTTCATCATTTTAAGTGTTACCTGTAAAAGTGAAATGTTTCTTTTCTCTCTTTCTTTCACCAGAGGAAGCATCAGAAAACACAAGAATCTCTTTGAAATGATTAGAAAAGTCCTGTCAAACCTTTTAAATCATTTAGAAAATGAGCATTTTTTCCATCAGTAATCCGAAACTTAAATTCTCCTAAACTTTAGGTCCTGTCATCCACAGTTAGTTTTTTTTTTTTGTCATTTTACATCTTTTTTTTGTTATTTTTTGGTAATTTTGTGTCTTTTTTGTGTTGTTTTCGGTCATTTTGTATTTGTAACATTTTGTGTTTGACACTTTAAAGTAATTTATCTGAGAAATTCCACTTTTTTCAGTCATTCTAACTGTGTTATTCTCCACAAAGACACGTTTGAGTTGTTCTGATTGTGCTGATAGAGCTGCAGGACTTATATATTTATGTTATAAGTTTCAGTGAAACCTTCATGGAGGTGAAGTTCCTCTGCCGGTCGAAGATGAACTCCATCTCCACGTATCCCGGGCTGCCCAGCGAGTCGTTCCTCCAGCCCAGGTAGTTGTATCCAGGCCACACGTGGTTCTGCCGCGTCAGCAGGAAGTCGTCCAGGCCGATCACGCCGTCCGTCAGCTGACCCAGCCCGCCAAACAGCCTCCTATTGGACCAGACAGCTGTCAGTCAGTGTGTGTGTGTGTGTGTGTGTGTGTGTGTGTGTGTGTGTGAGAGAGAGAGACTCGCCTCCTCTCGTGAGCTCCGTCGTACGTGGAGTCGTTGAGGCTGGCGATGGGATAACCAGGAGGCATCATGATCTGACCCTCAGGAGCACTGTAGGAGATCAGGCCATCTGAGGAGGAGCAGGAGGAGAAGGAGGGGGAGGAGAGACAGAGAGGAGGGGGAGGAGCAGGAGGAGAAGGAGGAAGGAGAGAGAGGAGGAGGAAGAGGAGGAGGTGAAATAGTTAAGGAGGTGGGAGGAAAAGAGATAGAGGAGGAGGGGGAGGAGAGAAGGAGAAAGAGGAGGAAGAGAGAGAGAGAGAGAGGAGGAAAGAGAGGAGGAGGAGAAAGAGGAGGAGGAGGGGAAGGGGAGAGGAGAAGGAGGAGGAGGAAGAGAGAGAGGAGGAGGAGGAGGAAGAGGAGGGGAAAGAGAGAGGAGGAGGTGGAGGAGGAGAGAGAGGAGAAAGTAGTTTTATGGCACAACAGATTAAACGAACAATCCCAGTTGTACAGCGTGTGTGTGTGTGTGTGTGTGTGTGTGTGTGTCTCACCCTCCCAGGGACAGCCGTACAGCTCCACCCTCATGCAGACGGTGGTGGACAGTGTGGTGACGGGGATCAGACGGACGTGGCGTGTGATGACGGGCGGGTGGAGGTCGTTGATGACGGAGGTGTACGCGTTCTTGTTTCCCTCCATCACCTGCAGAGAAACCACACAACACACACATCAGCTGGGTGAAAACATCTGACCTCTGACCTCCAGATATCTGAATGAAAACATGTTCTCTGACTCTCCTCTTCACTGACTGGTCTCCTTTATTATAAGCTTCAGTCTGAAGACAAATTAAATGTTGTTTAACATCATATCAACAAAAGTCTCTCCCTTTGGATGTTTTATAACTTCATATATTAAAACAAAAAGTATCTTGAGAACTTTTTTCTGTTTAACAGTCTGGTAGCAGAGGTCGATGCTGTTTCTGGAGAGTCTGAATATGATAAGAACTGATAAAACCTGAGCTGCTGTTCCAGCGGGTCCTGATGGCGTTTGTGTCTCTGACAGGAAGCTGCTGTGTCACTTCCTGTGACTGCAGTGAATGACCAGAAACACTTTTCTTTCCTTTTTTCCATTCTTCCCTCTATCACAGTTTCCGCTACACATTTTCCTCCATTCTTCCCTCCTTCCTGCCTCATTTTCCCTCATAGATCCCCCCCGTGGCGCTCTGTGACACTGTGTGACACTCTTTGATGCTCTGTGTCACCCTGCGACACTCTGTGTGACACTCTGCGTGACACTCTGTGTGACATTGTGTGACGCTCTGTGACACTCTGTGTGACACTCTTTGTGACGCTCTGTGTGACATTGTGTGACGCTCTTTGTGACACTCTGTATGACATTGTGTGACACTCTTTGTGACGCTCTGTGTAACATTGTGTGACACTCTTTGTGACGCTCTGTGTGACACTCTGTGTGACATTGCGTGATGCTCTGTGTGACATTGTGTGACGCTCTTTGTGACGCTCTTTGTGACGCTCTTTGTGACATTGTGTGACGCTCTTTGTGACGCTCTGTGTGACACTCTTTGTGACGCTCTGTGTGACATTGTGTGACGCTCTTTGTGACACTCTGTGTGACGCTCTGTGACACTCTGTGTGACATTGCGTGATGCTCTGTGTGACATTGTGTGACGCTCTGTGTGACGCTCTGTGTGACATTGTGTGACGCTCTTTGTGACATTGTGTGACGCTCTGTGTGACATTGTGTGACACTCTTTGTGACGCTCTGTGTAACATTGTGTGACGCTCTATGTGACGATCTGTGACATTCTGTGACACTCTGTGACACTCTGTGACGCTCTATGTGACGATCTGTGACATTCTGTGACGCTCTGTAACGCTCTGTAACGCTCTGTGACGCTCTCTGTGCAGCCTCTCACCGTGTTGCCCAGCCGGCTCCTCCAGGACTTCCACAGCTGGCCGTCCCGGCTGTAGTTGAGGCGGTAGGCGCGGGCGAACTCGTTCCCGGAGTAGCGGGCGTAGCGACCCTGAGTCCCGACCACCGTCAGGAAGATCAGCCGGCCCAGGTCCACCTGCACACAGACAGCAGCACATTCTGTCTGTTACTTTAAAGTCAAAGTAATTTTCTTCACTTTAAACTCCACCATCAATAAAAGGCATCAAACAGTTTGTTCTGCACAAAAACCTCTCCACTATAACCAAAGCTGTCTGTATACACTATGGATTTAAATATATATTTAAAAAATTTGTATTGTTATCAATAATATTTTTTTATGTTTAATTTGTATAATTTGTAATGATATTCTTTTTTGTAATTCTTTAATCATTTTGTATCAAATATTTATTTTTTATTATTTTTGTAAATATTCATGTTCGTATTATTTTTGAAAATATTTATGTTCATATTATTTTCATTATTTAAATTATTAGTTTTTATTTAATTTTACAAAGTATTTCTGATGTATTGTCTTATGTTTTAATATTTTTAATAATTCATGTTATTTCAAGTTATTAATTCTATCTTTCTATTTTTCATAGTATTTCTTAGTTTTTCATTTGATTTTTTTATTATACTTTAATCAACATTCAAGATTAAATTTTAATAATAACAATGTCAGTGTTTCTTCCTCCACTGTGAACTCTGATCATTTTTTGTATAAAACTCCTTCTTTCTGCCTTTGACTTTATGCTTGTAGAAATCTGACCTCTGACCTGAATCCTCAGACAGAAACTATTGAGTCTGAGTTTGTTTCTTGCACTAACCTGCAGGTACTGACTGTCTGAAGGCTCCAGCTGTCCCTCAGGACACCAGGCTCCGTCCCCCTCCTCACGGTTCAACCTGCACACGGAGAATAAAATAAAACTATAAAAGTGTCCCAATTAGGGATGGATACCTATCACATTTGAACCGATACGGTACCGACACCCGGTACCTGGGAATCGGTACCGGTACTCAACGGTACCAATTTTCGGTACTTTTGCGTTTGTTTATGTGGTAATAAATGTTAATTTGTTTAATAATAAAATCTAATTTTTTAAATTCAACATATTTATTTCTAAAAATATAAACTTTAAAAATATATCAAAACAATTTAAAATCCAGGATGAGCAGTGCTTTATTGTTGAGTGAACGTGCATTTTGTAACATGAAGGTTGGAGTGTTATCAAAGAATGCAGAGGAGCGCTCTCAGGTGGCCAGTGCACGGAGGAGAAAAAAAAAAAAAAAGGTTGCAAGTGCACGTGTGATTTGTTGTGATGACGTCGTAGCTGTGTGGCGGAGCACCGGTCAGACAGTATTGTGGGCATAGCATGTTTGGAATAAACAAAGTTGAGTCGGGCTGCTCTGTGCACATATTGAGGATGACGCAGGAGTCCGAGGGATTTAATTTCAGCGAGGCAGTTTGGAGTGAAGTGGCAGGTAATATTCCTGAGTTGAAGAGCGGAGTATTAGCGGAGGACCAGAGATGCAGCAGCTAGCTGCTAGCTGCTAATGACTGATCTACAGAAGAATGGAAAGAGCAAACGAAGTATGGAAGGTCCAATCTGGAGGCAGACGAAGGCCAAGCCCGGGTAGAGACATTGGAGAGATAGCAGCTGGCGGCTAACAGGCCTAGAGCCGGCTGTTCGTCTCTGCGCCGGGTTGGAAGAGGGCAGCAGCTAGTGGCTAGTGGCCGCGGTGAGCAGACAGGACCAGATGAGGAGGTAAATAAAAAAATAGTGCGATCGTCAGCACACTTGTTAATCAAAGACGTTAAATGAAAACAGGTTGAAATCAATGATCAGTTTAAAGTTAACGCTGTTTAGGTACCGAAACATGGTACCGTTTGATTTTACATGAATCGGTACTCGGTAGTACCGACGGAATTCGGTCGGTACCTATAAAAGTACCGAATTCGGTACCCATCCCTAGTCCCAATACATTGAAAATAATAGTGCACAGATGAAACTTTGAACAACATGTCGGAAAAAGTATTTTTTTATCTCATGTAATTATTTTAACGGGTCCCTGTCTGCGTGTCACTAACCTGGCGTACTGCGGCCCCGTGGACTCGTACCACTGACTGGACGCCGTGATGTCATCGTCCTTAATCCGCCCGTCCTCCATGCCCAGGGCATAGCGACAGTGTGCTGAGAGGACAAACAACAACAACTAAAGCTCAAAACACAATATTTACTGTGTAAAATATGTGTGTCTGTGTGTGTTTGTGTTTGCGTATTTTTGTGTGATTGTGTGTGTGTCTGTATGTTTGTGTGATTGTGTGTGTGGCTGTCTGTGTGTGTGTGTGTGTGTGTGTGTGTGTGTTTGTGTGCGTGTGCATGAGTGTGCATGTGTGTGTTTCTGTGTGTGTGGGTGTGTGTGTCCATGTGTGTGTGTGACGCAAAAATACCAAAAAAGACACAAAAGAAGTACAATGACGCAAAAGACACAAAATGATGAAAAAAGACACAAAAAAGACATACAATGACAAAAAAGACACAGAAATACCAAACAATTATGCAAAAAAGGCATGTGTCTGTGTGTGTGTGTCTGGGCACATGTGTGTGTGTGCGTGTGTGTGCGTGTGTGCGTGTTTGTGTGTGTACCTGGGTCGATCTGTCCGAAGGCTGCTGTAGCTTGAAGGATCAGCAGCAAGAAGAGGTGCATGATGGTCCGCCGATCACACCAACACACACGCTACATCTCTGAGAGAGAGAGAGAGAGAGAGAGAGAGATGTTAAAGAAAATAGTTGAGGGCCTACAGACCCTCCAGGACGTCCTGTTTCAAACTGCATCAGAAAAACTGTTATTTTTAACTTCAAACTGCTTTATTCAGTGTGTTTACTGGTTTAAATCAGCAGTTCTGGTAGTTTCAGAGAAGAGGAGACCTCAGAGGAGAATTCTGCTGCTGAACGATGAACACTGGAGGAATCCTGACAGCAGAAACTGACTGGGATGTGTGTTGTTTCTGCTTTGAGGCAGAAAATTACATGTTGTGAGTTAAATTAAAACATGTAACCTACTCTAACAGATAACTGCAGCTCCGTCCAGACAAAAGCCTTATTTGAACATGTTTCTGCTGCAGGAGGTCAGCAGTGTTTGTGTGTGTGTGTGTGTGTGTGTGTGTGTGTGTGTTTGTGTGTGTGTGTGTGTGTGTGTGTGTGTGTGTGTGTGTGTGTGTGTGTGTTTGTGTGTGAGTGTGTGTGTGTGTGTGTGTGTGTGTGAGTGATTTCACAATGTTATTGCCGTTGGTGCAGTTTATAAACGCTGGACACAAACAGCAGCCCACTCACTGAGGTTATGCAACACTGACACACACACACACACACACACACACACACACACACCCACACACACACAGATAGAGAAGTCACTTCTCTCAAAGTATTAATCAGATATTTTCTTCATAGTTTAAAGTATAAACTACGTCTCTTCTTCTGGAAACTTTCTGCCAAGTTTCTGAATGACGAACATCAGCTAACCCTAACCCACAGGAGGAAACAGCTGGACGAGAGAGAGAGAGAGAGAGAGAGAGAGAGAGAGAGAGAGAAGAGGACAATGGACGGAAAGAGAAAGCAGAGACACAGAAACTGTAAATCTGTGTTTTGCTGGAAAGGAAAGTTCCCGCTCTGACCACGCCCAGCTGTGATGTCACAGCATCCAGCAGCACACCTGGACATGCCTGCAGCCAGGTGACAGGTTAAACTACAGGAGAGCAGCAGAGAGAGGAGAAAGGAGGAGTTAAGTTCCTCTTTAACTTCCTACGATAACATGCGATAAATAAATAAAAAGTTACGGTTGGATTTTCCTGCTGCCCCCTGATTGGTCGACACTGCATGCTGTAAATAACCTCGATCTAGGGCGTAAAATTAGCACGCAAAAATCTTTCAAAATTTTGCAATTTTCCAACCCAGAGGAGGGCTTTAGTACAGATTATTTTGGTTAAAAAAATAGCTTGGATGGGTTGGCAAAACTTTTGTTTAAAAACGTTTCGGTTTTGACAAGTTTCTGTTACTATGTTGTCTTTTTCTTCTCTATCTCTACCTATCAAATTTGGGTTCAAAACATCCTGATTGCACAATAATATCGCCAGCTGTAGTCCAAACTGATCAAAACCACCACAGGGGCTTTAATACTAGAGGTGTGAATCAGCGCATCGGCCCCATGATATGATTTTATCCTGATACTGGAGTCACGATACGATATATTGCGATTTTAAGCATTGTGCGATATGGTGAGTATTGATACAATATATTGAGATTTGACTGTTTAACTGCATTTGTGTCCACAAAATTAATTTCAATCAAGAATTGTTTTGTCCAATCAGAGAAAATTCTCAGTGTATTCATCTCACTTCAGTCTTTTTATTTCTCCACAATGAGAGTCAAACCCACAAACTGACCAACAAAGTATTCAGTCAAACTGAACTGAACTGATATCAAACATGTTGGACGACAACAACTGCAGCATTTTCTCAAACTTTCAAAAACAACAAACTTTCCTGCTCTCAATTTATATGATGAAACATATCCTGACACACATGGTTCCTATAGATTCATTACATCTTCTAGTTTCATATAATACCAGTATTTTTTGGTAATTTTGTGTCTTTTTTAAATCATTTTGTGTCTTTTTTGGTCATTTTGTGACTTTTTTGGTCATTTTGTATCTTTTCTTTTTGTCAATTTCGTGACCTTTTAGGCCATTTTGTGTCTTATTTTGGTTATTTTGTGTCTTTTTACCCTTTCTCCTGGTGAAAGTCCTGTGTTTGTTTGACCCATCCAACTCCCCTCCCTCCCACCCTATAATATTACCACGCAAAATACAGCGATTTTTCTCTCCACCTCCAGTTAATATTCACAATAAATAATAACAGAATGTGCCATTTTATTAATTCTTTCACCAGGAATGAGTTCATCACACACACTGTAAAAACAAGAGCTGTCTAAAGAAAGTTTGACGTGACAGCCAGAGTTAGAAAATCAGTCCGTGCACCATTAAATACGTCAGAATTATTAATTGCTATTTGTCATGATTTGCACGACGTAAAGAGATGATCCACCACCAACATCCTGTCATCTCCTGCATGTTTACAGACCGACAGCTCTCTGTGTGTCTGACACATCATGTTTTCATCTTCAGGAGCTGCGTCACACTTTACGGGATAAAACAGTAAAAGTCAACATCTGATTTAACTCCCGACCCTCGGGGAGGCGGATCACGTCACAGTACGAGCAGAGGATGAAACAGGATCCTCCTGACTCAGCTGAGAGACGCAGAGAAAGAGAGAGAGAGAGAGAGAGAGAGAGAGAGAGAGAGAGAGAGAGAGGACAATGGACGGAAAGGGAAAGCAGAGACACAGAAACTGTAAATCTGTGTTTTGCTGGAAAGTTCCCGCTCTGACCACGCCCAGCTGTGATGTCACAGCATCCAGCAGCACACCTGGACATGCCTGCAGCCAGGTGACAGGTTAAACTACAGGAGAGCAGCAGAGAGAGGAGAAATGAGGAGTTTAGTTCCTCTTTAACTTCCTACGATAACATGCGATAACTAAAGAAAAAGTTACGGTTGGATTTTCCTGCTGGCCCCTGATTGGTCGACACTGCATGCTGAGGTGAAGCTAAAGAGTCACAGCAGCATGAAGACTCATGAGTCTGATCAGAACATAGGTCTGTGTTGTGCCTGCAGGAAGTGAGTGTCTCAGTCCGGCTCAAACTCAGCCGCTCACTTCTTTCTCCTGCTGGCAGCGAGCCGCAGAGAGAGAGAGCTTTATGTAATGATCTGGCTGCAGCTCAGATTCCTGCACTGTTGCTCATCTCTGCAGCTCCATCACATGACCAGAGAGGGAAAACACAGAGACACAGAGAGAGAGAAAGAGAAAGAAAAGAGTTTGTTCTGTCTGAAGGAGACGACCGACTGAAGATCAACTTCAACAGACAAAAACTCACAAACTGTTTCCAGGACAGAACAAATATCTGTATTGCAGTAAAAACTGTGGATGAAAACAAACATCAGGACATAAAGTCTGTGGAATCAGCACAATCAGAGCAACCCAAACATAATAATAACACAGTTAGAATGACAGAAATCACACCTGTGTGAAAGAAAAAGTTTCATGAATGTTGTTACAAACACAAAATTACCAGAAATGACACAAAAAATACACAAAATACCAAAAAAGACACAAAAAAGACGTTAAATGACCAAAAAAAGGACACAAAAAAGACACAAAAATACCAAAAAATAAGGCAAAAAATAGACAAAAAAGGCACAAAAAATAGACAAAAAAATACCAAAACTGATACAAAACTTATGTTAAAAAATACACAAAAAATACCAGAAAATGATGCAAAAACATACACAAAAAATAGACAAAAAATACCCCAAAATGGCTAAAAAAAAAAGACACAATTCAAAGGTGTAGTCGTGTTATTCATACACAGAGTGGGCTGGGAGAAACAACACTGAGTGGATGTGCTGTTGAGTCTTCCAGCCCATAAAGAATTAATCAACAGTTACTTGTTGGTTTGGGTTCCTCTGGCAGATAAAATAAACTAAACCTGTTTGGATATTTCTGCTTTCATGTATGTATTTCATTTTGGACGGACGGGTCGAACAAACCAGGACAGACGAAACATTTATTTTCCTTTTTTAAACTCCTTCATGACGTCTTGTTAGGACATTTTTTGTCCTAACCTTAGCATAGCCGTTAGGAAACTGCAGCCTCTTAACTTAACATTACCGGGGTTTTTTTTCAGCGAGTGGCTGTAGAGTGAGCCGATAACATCCTTCTCAACCTGCCAGCAGGCGCAGCAGCCCACTACTCCTTTGGTCATTTTGTATATTTTTGGGGGGGTCGTTTAGTGTATTTTTTGGTCATTTTGTGTCTTTTGTTGGTATTGAATTACTTGTTCTATTAATGTTGTGTCTCCTTTGGTCATTTTGTGACTTTTTTAGTCATTCTGTGTCTTTTTTCCATTCTCCTGGTGAATGTCCACCTCCCCTCCCTCCCTAACCGACATGTCTGTGTAAAAATCGAGTAAGGATTGGAGCATCATAATCACAAAATTAGATTTTAAACTCTTCCATAACGTCTAATTAGGACATATTCTGTCCTAACCTTAGCATAGCTGTAAGGAAACTGCAGCCTTTTAACTAGGGTGACCAAGCGTCCTCTTTTGCCCGGACATGTCCACTTTTTACGTCCTGTCCGGGGCGTCCGGCCGGGTTTTATAAATTCACGAGAATGTCCGGTGTTCACTGTTTTTCATAGGACCAGTACACGTGCACGTAAATTGACCGGCGCTTTGCACACAATTTTGCGAGACGTAATTTCCAAGAGGCTGCCTAGTGGGCGGGTCAGCGCCGCGCACACACACAGAGAGACAGAGAGCAGAGCAGACAGAGGGCAGATCGAACAGCGGAGCAGCACTGCACGGGAAATGCCGAAGTGTAAGTGCAGCTTCACAGATGAACTGCAAAAAAAATTTCCGACGTACCGTCCCGGTCGGGACCAGGTCGGGAGGCGGAGTGCACCGTGTGCTATGCTGGCACATATGTCTCAGTGTCTAATAAAGGTGCTGGAGATCTCAAAGCTCAAAGCTCAAAGACAACTAAAGATGAAAAGTATAGATCCTTTTTGTTTGTTAAGTTAGTATCTTTGTGAGACTCTTCTATTATTTATCTTATTGCAGTTATTAAGAGATATATTGTTGAAGCTAGATTTTCTAACAGAAGAGTTCATATTTAGAACATTATTTCATATTATTTATTCATTTATTTGAAAAGAGTCTACGAGAGCTATTATTTTGTTACAAGTTTTTAAAGATTTCATTTTATTTTATTACAGAAGTTAATTTTGCACCATTGAAGCATAATAAAGCATGTTCATCAACCTCCGAGAAGCCTGTCTGAATTTGTGTCTCGAGGCCGTGCCGATTGTCCTCTTTTTTGGAAATCAAAATATGGTCACCCTATTTTAACTAAATGTTCCCGTTGCTGTTGTTTTTAGCGGCTATAGAACGAGCTGATAACATCCATTTCCACCTGCCAGCAGCCCTCTACTCAGCCATTCTTATGGGCTGATAAGATTCAGAACGGGAGACATTTGCAGGGTCGGCATTAAAAACACGACTTCCTGACAAAACATCCAACAGCTGGACACAAACAGTCCGATCACCTCCACTCCAGCTGAAGTTGAACCTTTAACATCATGCAGATTAACATATCTGTGTGAAAGTTTCAGCTCAAACAAAACAGAAACCAGACTGTAAAACCAACATAATAATAGCACGGAAATTAGTAATATCTTTTCTCACTGTGCAATATTTCATTCAGGTTCATTTTTAATTTTAACTTAAATGTGCAATATTTTTCTCTTTGTCTGTCTATACCGTATATCATGTTCAACATGCTTTATATCGTCTTGAATTGCTGATACTTTTTATATTTCTGTTGCTTTTTTTGTCACTATTTATTGTTATTTTATTGATGCTGAAAATGTCTCTGTTTTGGGACTAATAAAGGAATATTTGATCTAAATAATCCGTGCTATTGCAACGGTTGCATCTTAATTTAGAGCAGAGAAACACACAGTTTAATCTTTATTCCTCACACTTTTGCTTAACCTGTAAACTACAGTGACTGTGTTGAGCTCTGAGCTTCCAGTTGACCTACACAGCTTTATGTCCCTGAACGCATCCTGTTTCTGATGATAGAAACATCAGAGGAAACTAGAAATGAGGTGAAATCTCGGAGAAACGACTGAACATTATAATAAAACTTTTGGTTCCTAACTCCTCACTCTGACCCTGATTCATCACTCTATCAATAAACAACACAAACAACAGAAACAAAGTGAAATAAATCAGAGGTTGCATAATGTTTTTCTGCTTCTCCTCCATCTTTGCTTCCTCTCCTTTGTCTCCTCCTCCTCCTTTATCTCCGTCTCCCTTCCTCCCTCCTTATCTCCTCCCTCGTCTCCTCCTCCTCCCCCTCCTTCCTTCTTTATCTCCTCCTCCCTCCGTCAGAACAAACCAGAGCCAAAAGCCAAAAGCCTCAACATTCCTGACATTCAACGCAACCCAGAGCCCTCTCTCTCTTTCTCTCTCTACCTCTCCCTCCGTCTCTCGCTCTCACAAAAACACAGGAATCCACATGCCTTCCTCCACGTCTCTCTCTCTCTCTCTCTCTCTCTCTCTCTCTCTCTAACTGTTACACACAGGAATCTGTCTCTCTCTCTCTGGTTGGTCGAGGGGTGAATGAGACAGAGTTCACTGAGAGCAAAACACAACAGCAGAAAGACACAAAGGAGCAGGAATATCACAGAAAATCACAGAAAAACTGGTGTTTTTGTTTAACCAAATCACTGTTCAAACTGGCTGGTCGTCGTTTTAAATGTTAGAATGGATCCCAAAGTTGACAAAAATACCAAATATGTCTGCGTGAGTTTTGGAAAATGTAGCAGCCTGTTTGTCAATAATTCAACTCAAACTTTACACATGTAGATTATAACATTACAGATGAAGATCTACTGTTCAGCTTCATTATAGAGCTGGATCATTCAATTAACTTCCCACAGATTATGAAGCAATGTGCAGTGTTCTGATCTCAGTAAAGTGTTAAATGGTGACAAAGAATCATCAGAGACAGATCCAGGTGTGTCTCTGATTCACCAGGTGGTTTGAGATTCAAAAAAGGTATAAATGCATATATAATCAATCAAAGTGCAAACGTTTTGATTTAGATTTTTCAATACCGCCAGAAGCTATTTATGCATTAACCCTCTGAACCCCAACCAGCCATTTCAGGGTGTTTTTGCTCTTTTTACATTCTCCTCTCTGTGTCCTTGTATTTCACTACAATATATACAATCTCTTCAAATCTATAAATCCTGCAGCTCTATGGAATCAGCACAATAATGGCTAGAAGTGGGAACAACTTAAACATGTCTTTCTGCAGAGTAACACAGTTAGAATGACAGAAATCAGAAAAAGTTGAATTTCTCTGATAAATTATTAGTGTCATGAACGTTGTTACAAACACAAAACGACCAAAAACGACACAAAAAATTACCAAAAATGACACAAAAAGACACAAAATTACCAAAACACACACAAAAGAGACTATTGTAGTATTGTCATGTTTCCAGCCTCTCCTGTCCTCTCCTCTCTGATCTGTGTAAACAGCCTCTCCTGTCCTCTCCTCTCTGCTCTGTGTAAACAGCCTCTCCTGTCCTCTCCTCTCTGCTCTGTGTAAACAGATTTTCAGTGAATATTTGTCACGTGACTGTTGGTCTCAGCAGAATCAATCATGTCTTCTCAGTGTCTCTGAGGAGCAGAATTTAATGTTTTTAACAGGATCTGGTTAGTGCAAACGCTTTATTTTAAATGACACATGGAGAATAAAGAGTTTCTGACACAAACATAAATATTTAACAGAAGTTTTGGTCACTTTCTATAACGGAAACTTTAGTAACTGATGATCTGTTCAAGAAAAAGTTCAAACTCTGACAAGAATGCCAGTTTTAACAGTTTTTTTCTATGATGAACGGTGGATTTTTGGTGAAGTTTTTAAGAAAACAAACATTTCAGCCCTGGTTCAGGGTTTGGTGAGCTCAGGTCTGTCTCTCTTTGTCTGATGTGACTTTAAACTCTGTGAAACAACCGGAGCGGTCGGTCACGTGGACCCTCGAAGGTCCCGTAAGTCCTGTTTGTCCCACATGTTTGTGGGTCTGTTGGGTTGGTGCCAACCACACGTCTGCTCATAAACTCTGCATGTGAACAATCAGCTCAGAGCCACAGCTGCCTGGGGCTGATCTGTGGGTCACTGAAGTGTCTTTATGATGCATCGAACAGAAAGAGTCTGAGAGGAAAAACTTCACACTACACATCTGATTTAAAAGCCACAAAATAAACACTGAAAAACAAGTTTTGGGCGTTTTATTGCAAGTGAACTAAATCAATTAAAATGTGTTTAAAATGCATGAATGCAAATCCAAAAACGTTTGTTTTGCTTCACTGTTTCGCCATATGTTTTTTATTGTAAACAAAAATGTTTTGATCTGCAATAATACTTTTTTAATCACAAATTTTGCTCTCAAATCAATTTTTTTGATTTCATAATAAAGACACAAACGTTATCAACTCCAGCTGTTTGAACACAGAACAAACTGCTGCATCACATCTGGATTTTAACACACTTCGGTAAAAGGGCCACAATGGCTCACCTGAACCTGTAGCAACACACACGCACACATACATGCACACACACACACACACACACACACACACACACACACCTCATGCAGCGGTGTGTCGAGGTGTGAAACAAAATGTGCAAATAATAAAAACAAGAGTGTGTGAAAGCTAGAACTTAAAATACAAAGGAAAATAAACAAACTAGAGTCAATGATAAACTGTTGTCTGATTATGCAACAACATAAACAGTTAAACACACACACACACACACACCAGATGTGTCGGATAAAGACTCACAGCTGCTTCACAACAAACTGCAAACATCCAGTGAAACAGATAAAACATTAATATTCAGATTGTTTTGCACATTAAGAGATGTTTTAACTCTCTGCAGATTCCTGCAGAGAATTAAAGAGGCTGAGCTGTGTTTGTGCTTATCTATTCAGACTGATGCAGAATGTGAAACCAGAGTTCTGCACAGAATCTTTTGCTGCAGGTGCTGAGGTTAGCGCTCACAGCCTCGTCCACACAGTCAGACTTCTAAAAGCAAGAATCTGTAGGTAACATGCATAAACAGAACTGAAGCACTGAACTGAAGTCATGGTGGTGAATGCTAGCCTGGGTATACCCAGACTGCCTTGCGCGCTCAAATTTCATTTCGAACCTCCAGGCAGTCTGGCAACCAGGGAGGTTTCTTAGCCCTGTTTTAGGGATCCAATCACAGAGCGGGGAGGGACGGCAAGACGATGACGCGTACTACTCGGCACTTGTAATTTCCCAGCTTGGGATAAATAAAGTATATCTATCTATCTATCTACTTGGAAGCTTGTAGTTTTCTTACGGATCCAACATGGCTGCTGCAGACGCGAAACTCTCTTTAGCTGTAGACGGTGTTTTAAATAGTTTAGAGCGAAAGTTGAAAAGCGAAAGGTCTCTCGGCGCAGCAGCTTGTTTGTTGCCCATAAAATCAGTGGATGTGTGTGGCTGAATGACATGAGGGGGAATAAGGCGTGAAAATTAATAATCTTGCAGAAAGCGAGAACTGGAGAAGCAACGCAGCAAGCAACACTCTCTCACAGACACACACACACAACAAACATCCATTTCTGTTGCTCTACTACGTCATCTGGTATAACTGATCTGATTGGCTAAGAGCTACCTACAGACGCTTTTGATAGACATTCTAAGCGTCCAATAAACGGCTCTGGAGGATCGTAAACCACACCTCCTCTACAGAGAAATGAACGGCTGGTTGCCAGACTAATGTCATTTGAGATTAGTCTGGTGTTAGCCAGGCTAGATGAATGCAGGAAAGAAGAAGAAAAAGAAGCTCTTGGCTAATAGAAGCCTGAAAAAAGTTATTACCTGAAGTCTAATCTGGGTCTATTATCATATGATCAAACCCCGTCAGGCTGCAGAGGAGCATCAATGTCTCTGTGGCGGACTGAGACGACTCTGAGCAACAAGTGGCTCAAAGTCTGTAGATGTTCATCAAACATTCAAACCAAACCCCCAGAGGCCCCATGATACGATTTTATCACGATACTGGAGTCACGATAGGATATTATTGCGATTTTAATAATTTTGTGAAATTGTGAGTATTGATACAATATATTGAGATTTAACTGTTTAACTGCATTTTGTGTCCACAAATTGAATTCAATCAAGAATTGTTTTGTCCAATCAGAGACAATTCTCAGTCTATTCATCTCACTTCAGTCTTTTTATTTCTCCACAATGAGAGTCAAACCCACAGACTGACCAACAAAGTATTCAGTCAAACTGAACTGAACTGATATCAAACATGTAGGACGACAACAACTGCAGCATTTTATCAAACTTTCACAAACAACAAGCTTCACTGCTCTCAATTTATATGATGAAACATAGAAAAAGCTAAAGTTTGCAATGTTATTGTGACAACTTCCAGACATGATATTCTGATGCACGGTGCCTATAGATGACCTATTTGATTACATCTTCTAGTTTCATATGATACCAGTAACGTTCATAATTTTTCGGTAATTTTTTGTCTTTTTTTTCTAATTTTGTGTCTTTTTTTTATCATTTTGTTTGTATTTTTTGGTAATTTTGTGTCTTTTTTCTAATTTTGTGTCTATTTTTTTGGTCATTTTGTGTTTGTTTTTCTCGTTTATGTGTCTATTTTTTGGTCATTTTGTGTCTTTTTTTCTAATTTTGTGTGTTTTTTCTCATTTTGTGTCTTTTTTTTAGTAATTTTGTGTCTTTTTTTCACATTTTGTGTTTATTTTTTGGTCATTTTGTATCTTTTTTTGATAATTTTGTGCCTTTTTTCACATTTTGTGTCTATTTTTTGGTCATTTTGTGTCTTTTTTTGATCACTTTTTTTTGGTAGAGTATATTCCTAAAAGTGAGCCCGCTACGTGACAAAACAAACAAAACAGTGACAATACTGACGGCCATCTGAACGCTAAATATGGATACTTAGTGGCCATGAATCAATATAATACTGAAACACTAAATACCGTGATACTATGCTGTATCAATTTTTTCCCCACCTCTAGTGGTTTTGTAGCCTAAATTTACAGAAACTGCAGCCATTTTTCAACAGTGGACCGTACGTGTATGTATAATGACCTGTGTGATATTTTTAGAACGCTCCGCTCTGTACCGCGAGCCGTACATACGTGTTGTTTAGGTTGGAGAACTTGTTGGAACTGACCTGCAGAACAACAATGAAAGAGACAGAAGGAAACATGAAGCTGCTGGAGTTCTGAACAGGTGATAATGAGAAGAAGGACGAGGAGGACGAGGAGGACGAGGAGGAAGAGAGCAATAATCCATCAATAGTCCATCATGTAATCACAGAGCAGTGACTTCTTCCTGTTGGTTCAGAATTGTGCTGATTGTGGCTCCAGAGTGATGAAACAGCGAGTGAAAACATCAGAGCTGATCTGATTCAGGATCATATTAAAGAGGCCTGACAGGTCTGAACACATATGAGCAGAAAAATCAGGTTTAGGTCACTGCTGCCTGAATGTAAGCAGCTGAGTTAATGAGTTCAGGCAGTCAGCAGGGATGAGGGGACAAGATTTACATCTTTTTACTGTCTTTTAGGTATTTTGTGTCTTTTTTGGTAATTTTGTGTCTTTTTTGCTCATTCTTCATCTTTTTTTTTTTTTACGTCTTTTTATGTCACTTTTGTAGTTTTGGTATTTTACATCTTTTTTGTGTGGCTTTTTTTGGTTATTTTACATCTTTGTTTTACGTCTTTGTTTTACATCTTTTTGGTAATTTTGTGTCTCTTTTTGGTCATTCTTCGTCTTTTTTACGTCTTTTTTATATATTTTTTGTCTTTTTGGTATTTTATGTGTTTTTTGGGTCTTTTTTTTGTTAATTGTATGTCTCTTTTTTACTTATTTTTACCTCTTTTTCGCATTTTACGTCTCTTTTAAAAA